>NC_135878.1:13872360-14102360 GCF_031162955.1 Sander vitreus | reverse complement strand
TCACTCAGGGGTTTTCTGACTGACTGACTGCAAAGTTATGCCGACCGTACACCAAACGACTTTTCAAGAGATGCCACCGTGGCGGACTAATGTCCAATATCTGAATATAATCCTGAGAGTTTTGCTAGACCACCAAACAGGAAGCAGCAAACGGCTAGAGTCAGTGTTGTTTATAGTTGCTATGGCTAGTTTTACAGATAAACGCAGACCTCTGGGTACTTGGAGACGTTCATCTGCATGTACGGCAGAACAGGAAATCTGCAGACATGCATCTTAGCCCTCCTGTTGTCCTCGGGTCACATTTGACCCGTTTACAAAAAACTTTCTATATCAGAACTATGACAAAAGAACGTTGAAAAAAGTGACAAATGTTGGCAAAGGTACAAAAACACAGGGAAAAAATCGACTAAAACATTTATTTATTTTTAAACGCTGAAAAAAGTGACCAAAAAAAATCTGAAAAGTGACCAAAAAAACAACAAAAACATTGCCTAAGGTGACAAAAACTTGTTATAAAAAGTGAAGAAAAAAAACATTGAAAAAAGCGACAAAAAACATAATTTAAAAAACGCCAACAAAGTGACAAAAAAATTAATTGGACAAAAGAATTGAACTAAAATCGACAAAAACGTGGTGAAAAGTGTAGAAAAAGAACAACAAAAATGTTGAAATTTCGACCCAGAAAAACACAAAGTTGCACGGTCGACAGGAAAGCAACACGAGGGTTAAGTTACCAGCTAACGCTAGCGTTAGCTAGCTAGCTAGGTTGGTTGCATTTTTGCGAAACGAATCTAGTTGTAGTCTTGCAATGTGTGTCTTCACATATTACGACAGTCTTTTTAACGTCAACACGCGATAAGCGATTTTGCTCTCTGCGCACTGCTAGGTAGGCCGCAGGTATTCGTCATCGAGGATGTCACGGCCCGATGTGAGTCGAGTGCAGATGTGAGTCGCGCATGCTCAGATTTAAACGGTTTACGGCATAACGTGTCATACTGAAATTTGTGAAATCCATAAAATAATAAACTTTTCTCTTTACAAACAATAACAGAAGATGGAAATCATTTTAAAAACGTTTTAGCTATCTATGATTGTTTGATTGCTAACGTTAGCTCAAAACGCCATTCAAGTGACAGCCTTTGTTGTGTTTGATTGCTAACTTATAGCTAGCAGTCATTTTAAAAACGTTTTAGCTATCTATGATTGTTTGATTGCTAACGTTAGCTCAAAACGCCATTCAAGTGACAGCCTTTGTTGTGTTTGATTGCTAACTTATAGCTAGCAGTCATTTTAAAAACGTTTTAGCTATCTATGATTGTTTGATTGCTAACGTTAGCTCAAAACGCCATTCAAGTGACAGCCTTTGTTGTGTTTGATTGCTAACTTGTAGCTAGCAGTCATTTTAAAAGCGTTTTAGCTATCTGTGATTGTTTGATTGCTAACGTTAGCTCAAAACTCCATTCAAGTGACAGCCTTTGTTGTGTTTGATTGCTAACTTGTAGCTAGCAGTCATTTTAAAAGCGTTTTAGCTATCTATGATTGTTTGATTGCTAACGTTAGCTCAAAACTCCATTCAAGTGACAGCCTTTGTTGTGTTTGATTGCTAACTTGTAGCCACCAGTGAACAAACTTTGTTGTAGGTCCATTTTTACTGTACTGACATTACAGAAAGTCTCTCGTTAGCATCTTCTAGGATACTAGGAAGCTATTTCCCCTTGCTAGGTGACGACGTCCCGTTATCTCATTGGTGGCGCTTTCGAAAGGTCAGCGGCAACCAGGTCAAAGTTGAAATAATGAACTTTGAGCGCAGCGCAAATCCGAGCGGTGCGCGACGCCAGGGGGGTAGTGTAGCGTGTAGTTGGGCTCCACCCCCCCCCCACCACCACCACCTAGGAAATCAATGGAACAGCCGGCGCAAAGCAGTTTTGCTGTCTATCATGTAACTGATTACTGACGTGTCAAAACAAAACTCATGATCAAACATTTAAAACTGCCCCCTGCTTTCGACAACAGTAAGTACACAACTTACGTATAAAATGTGTTTAATCGATTCAGGAAGCACAGATGGGGCGTATTCAAAGATCAATGTCTTGACTGCACATTTCTTAAATCAACCAAGTACAATGACTCATGCTAATAAGGCTTTAGCGGATTAAAATTACAGCTGCCAGCGGGCAACAATAACAATTACCGAACCTCCTGCAGTAACACTTGAAGTTGTCGCCATGTTTTTGCATCAAGACGAATGAATGGAGGTTAAGTAGAGTGGCTGCAAAAGTGCCCTACTGCTAATTCTGGGCATGAGCTTATTATTTCTGGCAGTTCTTCTTCCAGAGCCGCAGTCCTGAACAGAAACATTTGGGGTGGGGGAGGTTTTGGGTGGAGGTTTTAATTTATGTCTGAGCTGTGTGGCGTTGGCTTTGGTTTGGTTCACGGAGGAAGGAGCGCAATTGTGATAGAGCAAACAGAAAGCAGACAACGCGCAGACGAGCCGTTGATAAGATCAAGCCTCATAGTGCTCATTTTAGTATGTTAAACGTTCATTTTTCATTTTGGTGCTGAGGGGCACTTAACCTTTACTCCTAAGCTTTATTACTCAGCAGTTGGAAAGTCTGTGTGTGTGTGTGTGTGTGTGTGTCGGTAAATGGTTTCCTGTTCTCAATGGCTCCACCGCACGACAGCGATAAGAGCGCCGGAGCTACATTATGCTTCAGTCTCCATTACAGATTACTGGCTGTTGCTCTATTGCCCCCATAGCCCTCCCCTTACTCTTCCTCTTCCTGTCACCCACTCCTGTCTCCCCTCACCCCTGCTGTCTGTCCTCACCCTTTCCTCCTCTCTAACCGTGTTTCCATCCACACGTTGGCCATTAAGCAATAGCGAATGAAAAGTGCCTCATGTACGTTCGATCTCATTGGATTTTTCCCTTAGCCCTCCTGTTGTCCTCGGGTCAAATTTGACCTGTTTACAAAAACTTTCTATATCAGAACTATGACAAAAGAACGTTGAAAAACGTGACAAAGGTTGGAAAAAGCTACAAAAAAATGCTTGAAAAAAAACCTGACAAAAAAAATCTTTTTTTAAAACGCTGAAAAAAATGACCAAAATATTTCAGAAGAAGCGACAAAAAAACATCCAAAACATTGTCAAAGGTGACAAAAACTTGTTAAAAAATTTTTTTGGGAAAAAAGTGACCAACATTTTTTTTTTAAAAGTGACCAAAAAATTGGAAAGAAAGTGACCAAAAAATTGGAATAAAATCGACAAAAACGTGGAGAAAAGTGTAGAAAAAGGACAACAAAATGTTGAAGTTTCGACCCAGAAAAACACACAAAGTTGCACGGTCGACGGGAAGACAACCCAAGGGTGAATAAAAAAAACGGCTTGTGCGATAGATAAACGCTGACGGAAACGTCATTTGCCGAATAAATAATGAACTGCGGTTACGTTTTAGGTCATTTTATGGTTGCAATCCTGCCATAAAACGAAGAAGAAGACATTCATTGCAGACACGGCGGGTGTCAACAAAGACAGATACAAGTGGACGAACAAGGGGACGACAGACTTTTAAAATGTAATTCACTGTTCACAATGCATTGTTGTTGCGCAAGTTGGCCGTGTCTCAGACTGCCTACTTGCACACTTCAAACACTTAGTTTTAAGTATATAGTGTAAAAAACGACCCCCTAAAAACGGTCAAAAAGTTCTGTGTGGAACGACGGACCCTACTCGCAGTAAATGCACTAAAAGCCGATTTTGAGAGGCGGCGAGCCGAGCCCGGCCGCTCCTCATTTGCATACAGGAAAGCGGGCTGGAAAATCGCGTTGACGCTCGTCATTTCCGGTAAGTGCTGTAACATAAGCGTTCCTTTTGGGACAATACTAACCATCGAAAGTGGGCACTACGGCACGCAAGTGGTCAGCGCACATTAGCAGTGGACCGACGGAAGTATGCCGAGTGAGACGCAGCCGTCATGTTAGCTCGAATGTTGTTGGGCTCAGTGCGAAAATGAACGGAAACACCTTCAAATGTCTCAAATCTATCCGATATACCAACATGATCGCAAAACAGCACGTGACGTCATACTACACCGATTTGCATTCGCTTTAAAGCCCCTGGATGGAAACACACTTTGGCTTTATTCGCAGGAACGTTGTAAGCGAAACTTCCGATAATTTGATTGATAAGTGGATGGAAACATGGCTTCTTGCCCCCATTCATTACACAGCCCATTTCTTCCTTCTCCATCCTCCCATCCTCCTCCCCCTCCTATTCCTATTTCTTTCCTCTTTTTGACTCGCCCTTTTCTAACTTTTATTTGTTTAGCTGGTTTAGCTTTACCTCCTTTCTGTTTTCATCTCTCCTCCTCCTCTTCCCTCCAACACCCCCCCCCTCATCAGTATCTACTGTATAATAACATTTAGCAGTGCCAAATTGGAGGACATGTAATCATGCAAATCATTCAAAAGCCAGTGGAGGCATATCAGACGCTTTGGCAGCCGTCGCCACACACACACACACACACACACACACACACACACACACACACACACACAATAATCACACTAAATTTTCCCTCTCTCTCTCTCTCTCTCTCTCTCTCTCTCTCTCTCTCACCCTCCTTGTCTTTTCCTCCGCCGGCCTCCTTCCTCTCCTTTCTCAGCTCAGGATGTTGGGGATTGAAAGTTCGCATGCGAGGCTAAGAGTGTGTGTGTGTGTGTGTGTGTGTGTGTGTGTGTGTGTAGGGTGGAGAGAGTTCATTTGAAATTAACCAGCAACTACAACAAATTAGCCGTATTTCCATCAGTTGGGTTGGAACATAAAGTGCCTTCTTGAACATTTCAGACCTTTCTTTCTTTCTTTCATTCTTTCTTTCTTTTTGGGGGGAGTGGGTGTTGAGCTGTTCTCTCGAAAGGTGTTGCCAGATGGCTGTGAGCTGCCCTCATCCCATCATATCCGTGTGTTGTGTTTGGACAAGAGTCCAACGCCGAGGGGCCATGTTGATGGCTCGGATCCTCCCATACAACTTTAATATGACCAAAAAGGTTTGACACACAGCTTAAACCCAAGCAGGCTCCGGAGACCTACTAAAGAAATGAGCCCTTTGTCTTGGGGTCATTGGACGTGGGTTATTTCAGACTCCGACTCTCCACTGGGCGTCTGTGCTGCGTTACGGTTTTGTTCCGTCTTCCACCACGTGCCATACCACACCGGGAGCGTCTCAGAAGCTGAGCGTCACACACACACACACACACACACACACACACACACACACACACACACACACACACACACACACACACAGACAAACACAGAGACACAGACATACACAGAGACACACAGACACACAGAGACATGCAGACACACACAGACACACAGAGACACACAGACAGACAGAGACACACAGACACACACAGAGACACACAGACACACACAGAGACATAGCGTGTCAGGGTTTGGTGGGTCGTGTGCAGTATCAGCAGAGGGGGCCCCCGAAGGTGATCTGCCGTTTAGACGAGAAGGAATGTAAACGCTGAGACGTCTCCTCCAGACTCGGCCTTATCGTAGCGGGATGCCAAGGGTCAGAGGGCAACGCTGTCGTAGGAGGAGCAGGGTCAGGGCTGGAGAAGTGTGTGTGTGTGTGTGTGTGTGTGTGTGTGTATGTGTGTGTGTGTGTGTGTGTGTGTGTGTGTGTGTGTGTGTGTATGTGTGTGTGTGTGTGTAGGGCAATGAGAGTTCATTTGAAATTAAGCAAATTAGCCGTACTTCCATCAGTTGTGTTGAAGCAAATAAAGTGCCTTCTTGAACGTGTGTGTGTGTGTGTGTGCGTGCGTGCGTGTGTGTGTGTGTGCGTGCGTACGTGCGTGTTTGGCGCGTGAACTTTCCCAGGACGTTGTGTGTTGTTTCAGAGTCTGAATACAGCCTGCGTGTGCACCTTTTGCCTGCCTTTGTGTGTCCTGTGTGTGTGTGTGTGTGTGTGTGTGTGTGTGTGTGTGTGTGCTTCCAGGAAACAGCAGCAGAGACTCATCAGTCAGCTCCAGGCCTGTGCTGGAAGTTACAACCAAAGTCTAATAAATCTAAATCCTACACCTGGGATTTGACACAATTTACGCATTAAAATAACAGGTTGTATTTGATCTATATAGCTGGTTAGTTTGTAAAAGGCAAAACCATTCTCAAACCGTTCTGAATGAGGTACAAATCCTATCCTACAGACTAAAGGAAACATCTTTGTTTGGTACAGATCCTTGCAGAAATCACACAAAAAAATGTGTGAAATGTCGTGAATCATATCGCAATCGTCACGTCAGTCAAAAATAATCACAATTACATATGTTCCTTATATCAGTACAGCCCTAATTTAAACTCAAACAAAACTAAAATCATGTCATTTTGGTATCCGTAAAACGACATATATAAATATAAATATATATATATATATATATATATATATATATATATATATATATATATATATACAGTATCTCACAAAAGTGAGTACACCCCTCACATTTTAGTAAATATTTCATTATATCTTTTAATGGGACAACACTGAAGAAATGACACTTTGCTACAATGTAAAGTATTAAGTGTAGCTACAGCTTGTATAACGGTGTAAATGTGCTGTCCCCTCAAAATAACTCAACACACAGCCATTAATGTCTAAACCGCTGGCAACTAAAGTCACTACACCCCTATGTTAAATTCCCATAGAGGCAGGCAGACTTTTATTTTGAAAGGCCAGTTATTTCATGGATCCAGGATACAGCCCCACATCATCACATCCCCTTCACCATACCTAGAGATTGGCATGGGGTACTTTCCATCAGATCATCTCTCAATGCAAATCAAACCAGCTATTAGGCTAACTGAAATACAACCATGCTAATCTCTAGGTATGGTGAAGGGCATGTGATGATGTGGGGGTATTTTAATTCCAGAGACCAAGGGAACTTCATCAGGATGTGTAGTACCCTGGATCCATTGAGTCTGAAAGCCTTCTCCATTTTTGAATATACTTTCATCCTCGCCGTTCATACATGTCCAAACCTGCACAGAGAGGATCAGAAAAGAGAGGGAAGAGCGAGCTAAAACTGTGAGTGAAAGGGGGAGAGAGAGAGAGAGAGAGAGGAAGAGTGATTCTGATCTCTTGTAACCCCCCCCACCCTCCTCCTCCTCCATCCTGCAGTCCAAAGGGATGAAGAACAATGGCTCCATTCAGGTCTTGGGTTTCAAAGTCGACAGAAACTGCAGAGTGCTTCGGAGCGGGTGTTTGGGGATGGAGGGATGGGGTGTGTGTGCAGCGGTGGAAGAAGTATTCAGATCCTTTACTTCAGTAAAAGTACCAATACCACACTGTTAAAAAGACTCTGTATGTGTGTATGTGTGTGTGTGTGTGTGTGTGTGTGTGTCTTTGTGTGCGTGTGTGTGTCTGTGTGCGTGTGTGTCTTTGTGTCCTTGTGTGCGTGTGTGTCTTTGTGTGCGTGTGTGTGTGCGTGTGTGTATATGTGTGTATGTGTGTGTATTCGTGTCTTTGTGTCCTTGTGTGTGTATGTGTCTTTGTGTGCGTGTCTGCATCTGTGTGTGTGTATGCGTGTGTGTGTGTGTGTGTGTGTGTGTGTGTATGTGTGTGTGTGTGTGTGTATTCGTGTCTTTGTGTCCTTGTGTGTGTATGTGTCTTTGTGTGCGTGTCTGCATCTGTGTGTGTGCATGCGTGTGTGTGTGTGTGTGTGTGTGTGTGTGTGTGTGGCGTGTGTGTGTGTGTGTGTGTGTGTGTGTGTGTGTGTGTGTGTGTGTCGGGGGTCAACAAGTACACACCCAGAAAAAAGGCGCTTCCTCAAACCTTGTTTTGACAGCATAAAGAATCTCCAGGAAGCTTTTTAAGGGCTGTAACTAACAATCCTTTTCATTCATGAATAATTTACCAAAAGCCTTGACTGAGTTGTTGAAATGTAAACTTCAGATATCAGGTTACTATCATAAAAGACGTTGAGAAGCAGTCACATGCGAGGAGCTGGAACCAGCGAATTTGTGGCATTTCTGATTAAAAACAATGGAATATATAAAGTAGCCTATATGAAGTTTAGAGCTTGGTCGGTCCTAAAGCTGAAGTGACTTTAGAATGATTAGACATTGCCCTGTTGCAGCTTCTCAGTCGTGAGGAGTTGTTAATCATGTTTTAATATCTTTGGGTTTTGGACTGTTGAAAACAAGACACGACTGTCGGCTTATAAACAAACTGTGCAGAAGACTTCTTCTTTTCCTTCTAAACCATTTATGATCTACGCAGAGCCAGTAGCAGAGGTGGAAAGTAACTGATTACAGTTACTCACGTTACTGTCATTGAGTAGTTCTTTTGTGTGCTTTTACTTTTTAAAGTATAGTTTTAAAAATGTTTTACTTTTACCGAAGTATTGCACTTTGCTACATTTGAAATCACATCCGTTACTGAGAAGAAGAAAACATTTTTTTAAAGGTTTTTGTCGAAAAAATTGCGGTCTCTGTAGACAGCCCAGGCTCCACAAACGGCAACAAAAACAAACTGCGCCAACCTGCACCATCAAACATAACAAACAGAGTTCCAGCGTTCCAGCCAATAACCGACAAGAAGGAGTTGGGTGTGGGGGTTGGTTGGGGTTAGTATATATATATATTAGGGCTGTCAATCGATTAAATTAATTAAAATTAATTACATACTCTGTGATTAATTAATCGAAATTAATCTCTTACATAATTAACGTTGCCTGAACCGATACTTTTTAAGAAAGTAAAAAAAGAAAAGAAAAAAAAAGGTGTGTGAAACAGTTGGTGACATTAAAGAACGGCTTGTTTATAGCTAAGGCCATATGGTAAAAATGTAAATGATTTAATAATAATGTATAACAATAACTTATTTCACTATTAAATTGCTGTTGAACGACAAAAACAACCACCAGATGGGAAAAGGACATTTACAATAACTTCAAATGCACCACAAGGCTGTAGTTTACCAGTTTCATTGAACTCACCGTCTGTGTTGTTTCTCCGACGGCAGCTGCAGATTGTTACATCCCGGTGTTGAATCCTCTACAGTGAAACACAGTCACACTTTACACCGTTTAGCGTTAGCTGTCAGCATTGTAACCGTGTTTAATCCAGCTACTAGCTAGCGGTAGGCTAACGTTAGCTGCTGTCGAGTATAGTGTTAACTAGCGTCACATGCAGCGGTGTTTGTGTTGCCTGTATCGTCTTCAGAGCATCAGAGAGAAGAGCAGACATATCAGTGGCACCAGATTTTGGTAGCCAGGGTTGGCAGGAAGAAGATTTTTTACAAGTAAATGTTCCAATTAATAATCCAGGCAGAACATTCTCGTCTCCCTCCTTCATTTTACAGTCCAATGGTGGCTAGAACGGTTCCGGGTCAAACGTCAATATGGAATGGATTAATCTGCCTTATTTTTTTTAACGCGTTATTTTTTCTCAGATTAATTAATCGAAATTAGCGCGTTATTTTGACAGCCCTTATAAATATATATATCTCCCCTTGATGTTAAAAAGTGGAACTTTTTTAAGTGAGTAATTTTACTTGTACTTAAGTAAAAGCTAATCAAAGTGATAGTACTTATACTTAAGTAGACTATTTTTGTACTCTTTCCACCTCTGCGCTGTAGAGCACAAGTTATTGTGAAAAACATATACTATATGTGTTCGACATATGGCCGTAAAAGAGGGGCACCAAGCTTTGTGTACATGTAACAGATGTGGACAGGGTACGGAAACAGACAACTTCAGCTGACGGTTTTCCAAAATGGATTTGCTCTGCAGAAGACAATATCACATTAATTGGCTTCTGGTCTACTGCTTCCCTACTATCCGCACCTCTGCTCCTCAGCAATACAAGACGGTATTGTGTAAGAGTGATCTCATTTTCTACCACACGTACATAAAAATGACATTACAGTATAGTATCTCATTCAACTCTTAATGTGCACATTGCTAGCCAACAGGAGCAATTAGAATATAGTGGGAAAACCTTCCTTGAACTATAACAATATATGTGCAAAACATGAGAAACAATGTTTTATACTTTGAAACAGTTGCAGTGGACTAAGTCAAACAGTACGTGGGTTTGGGTGACTGCACAGATAACAAAAAGAATATAACTGTCACCATGTCACAGGCCGCCGACTCTCACTCATTCACAATAAACGATATCGCTCTCGAGGATGTGGAAAAGTTTACCTATCTGGGATCCACCATGACACGCAACACCATACTAGACCTGGAAATATCCACTCGTTTAGGAAAAGCAGCCTCTACTTTTGGTCGTCTAACCAAACAAGTCTGGAGGAATATACATCTATCTGTGCGAACTGAAGTTAGAGTGTATGAAGCATGTGTACTGAGTATACTCCTATATGGATCTGAAACCTGGCCTACATATCACCCCCAAGAGAGTAGAATCAGTGCTTTCCACACAAGAAACCTGCGGTTTATTATTGGAAAGACCTGGGAGGACAAGATGACGAATGAAGAACTGTTCACTATCACAAATTCTGAACCCCTGTCTTCAAGGCTGAAATTCAGTCATCTGAGATGGGCAGGCCATGTCAACAGAATGCCACAATCTCGCATTCCCCACTCAGTACTACATGGAGTATTGGAGGAGGGAACTCGGCACACGGGTAGACCTAAACTGTGACGTGTTAAAGAGAGATCTCATAGATTTTGGCTTCACTTGTTTTACAAGGGTTCGGGCAGTTTGGTAAAAGTCAGCTGTTCCTTGTTAAGACGTCGGAGTTGGGGGTGGAGGGGTAAATGAAGTGAGGTTTTCACCACGTCAGAAACCGAGCCTGGGAGTTCCCCAGGGCACCTACGTCAGTCCTCTCAGGTTTTTTTTTATTATTTTTTTTATTGATTTGTGTAAACTTTTGTATTTATTCAGGTTTTCATTTGTTTGAGTCTCTTGTTTTTGTCCTTCCTTAACTATCACACAGCTCTGTTTTGTCTTTTCTGTGGCTCTTATTTCAGCACTTTCACTTTTTCTATTTTTAACTTATATGCTCCTTTCATTTCTTCTTCCCCATCTTAATCAACCTTCTGTCTCACCCTGTTCTTCTTGGTACTAAAATAGCTCATTGTTGCTGTACTGCGATAACAACTGAAACCAGATCACCTCCGGCTACGAGTGGTGTGCATATGAGTGTGTTAGAGTCTCTCGCTCTGAGCATGCCCGGACAGACCCCCGCTCCAAACTCGCACACACTCACACACCAAAACCACACTAAGGCAACAGTGAAACCGAAGACAAAGACATACATTCTTCAATAATCGTGCCTCTGTTTTTGCGCAACACATCTTTACTCAATATTTGTGAACAACCCACACAACGACCACATATTGTTTGCATTCTGTTTATGGACGACTGTTGCGTATTTGCATTTAAATCCTTGTTCAGTTTCTTGAAATGTGTAAAAAGGCCTCATTTAGTCAACAAAGAACACAAGTTGGATCCTGTCCAGTTTCTGTTTGCATTGTGTCACCTTTTTTTCAGGGGGTAGGATGATCCTTCGTCAGCGTCGCCTATCATTCCTACATTGTGAGAGAATGTTTTTGCGTGGTCAGGTTACAGAAAAAGATGTCAAACCAGGTGTGGTGATATTGAGAGTCTGCAGGAGATTCCACTGCTTAGCACACGTTGAGATGAGCAACTAACGAGTGAAATTCCCTGCTGGAATTTTGGTTAAGGAATATATTGGCCTGAGTATATCACTTTCGCATTAGTCTTGTTTGGGAAAGTTTCCCTTGAGATTCCAATGAGCAGACGTCCTCATCCTAGATGCCTTTTCTTTTGTAAACGTAAAACTCAAATCCTATATTGGTGGGATGTTGGGATAAAACGCTAATGGTATTTATTTCCTCGGTGGCAGCAGAACACGAGCCTTGTAGGTTAACCTGGGCTAACAAAACACTTTCAGTGCTGAGCAACTCTGAAATACACTATAAACACTAGCCTGGCAACATTTAGGGTAATTAACAACCCATAAGGCAATACTCTATAGAGTTAGCAGGGCTCTCTACATTCAAATAATTACTTAAAGGTCCCATGGCATGAAAATTTCACTTTATGAGTCTAGAAATGGCGATAGGTGTAAACCGAGCCCTGGGTATCCTGCTCTGCCTTTGAGAAAATGAAAGCTCAGATGGGCCGATCTGGAATCTTCCCTTTATGACGTCATAAGGGGAAAGGTTACCCCCCCTTTCTCTGCTTTGCCCGCCCAGAGAATTTGAAAGAGAGAGACATCATGGCTTGCAAACAAGAAAAGTGGCAGTTGGTCAAGCCCGCACCCCCACCCTCCACCTTGCCCCCCCTCTCTCCTCCTCAATAGCATTTAAAGCTACAGACACAGAAATGGCACATCCTAAGGAAAGCTCATTGTGTGACTGGCTCTAGTGGCTGTAATTCTGCACCAAGGCTGAATTTCAGGAAAGAGACTTCAGATACAGTATTAGGGGACCACTAAGGTCTATATAAAAGAGACTTCAGATACAGTATTAGGGGACCACTAAGGTCTATATAAAAGAGACTTCAGATACAGTATTAGGGGAACACTAAGGCCTATATAAAAGAGACTTCAGATACAGTATTAGGGGACCACTAAGGTCTATATAAAAGAGACTTCAGATACAGTATTAGGGGGACCACTAAGGTCTATATAAAAGAGACTTCAGATACAGTATTAGGGGACCACTAAGGCCTATATAAAAGAGACTTCAGATACAGTATTAGGGGACCACTAAGGCCTATATAAAAGCATCCAAAAAGCAGCATGTCATAGGACCTTTAAAACCTATAAGAAAGTTGCTTGTTGATATAGAGCTGCACTGATGAATCTATCTAATCATTAGTTGATAATTTACTTCCCATTTAAGTCTTTCTGCAAGCAAAGAAAACTAATATTTCCAGCTTCCGAAATGTTCTTTTCTTTGTCATAAAATGACAGTAAATTAAATATCTTTGTGTTTCGGACTTATGGATGAAAAATGGAAACGTATCACAGGTTGCTGACCCCTGCATTAGACAAATTTGGGCATTGAAATCCTCACCTTTGCCAGCAACTGCTTCACAGTTACCTTTGAGCAATGCAATAAAACAGCCCCTGTAAACCTGCCCAGTGTCTGTGGTTGTATACTGGGAAGCTCCCAGGTGGGAATCTTCATACTGCTGGTGATGTGGAGCAGGGCGTTGCTGGGAAAAGAGTGCATGTGCTCAGCTAATCTGTCCTGGATTAAAAACAAAGAAAGCTTTTAAGTACCTACTCAGGCTGAAGCAAAGTGTGAAACATCGCTGTAGGGCTGCAAAGAAAAGATGGAGTATTTCAATTCATGAAATGTTAGAGTGCATGAAATCAAATGGCGCTGTTGTGTTTTGCCATAAATTATGTTAAATGCCTTGCAGAGCGTGTCATTTGGCATGGCACAACTCACCGAGAGGAGAGAGAGAGAGAGAGATCAAAGGAGCATAGGCTTCAAATGAAGTCTGTTTTAACATGAAGCTGTTATTTAAGCTCACGTTGTCACATTTCACAACACATAATGGGAAATTACCAAAGGTTCTGTATGAGAGCAGGTGAGGTGAAGTCTACAGCCTGTCTGTCTGCCTGTCTGCCTGTCTGTCTGTCTGTCTCTCGCTCTCTGTCTCTCTCTGTTTGTCTGTCTCTCTGTCTGTCTGTCTCTCCGTCTGTCCGTCTGTCTGTCTCTCTCTTCGTCTTTCTGTCTGTCTCTCTCTCTGTCTTTCTCTCTCTGTCTGTCTATCTCTCCGTCTGTCTGTCTGTTTCTCTGCCTGTCTGTCTTTCTGTCTGTCTGTCTCTCTCTCTTTCTGTCTGTCTGTCTGTCTCTGTCTGTCTGCATGTCTGTCTGTCTGTTTCTCTGTCTTTCTGTCTCTCTCTCGCTCTCTTTCTGCCTGTCTGTCTCTCTGTCTGTCTGTCTGTTTCTCTGTCTTTCTGTCTGTCTCTCTCTGTCTTTCTGTCTGTCTCTCTCTCTTTCTGTCTGTCTCTGTCTCTCTGTTCTTACTGAATTCACTGGTAGTTGAAACGACTAAACTGAAAAGATATCATTATGGTGTGTTTTGGTGATTAAACCATATGTTCTCATGACATTTCACAAAAAAAAAGTTTTGAAAGAAAGACTGGCTAAAAGTTTTGAAAGAAAGACTGGCTGCGTTACAAGTGTGATGAGTTTGGAGTTCTGTACTAAGAGTTGTGAAATTGTACCACATAGTTGCGATAATAGTACCAAAGCGATAAAAACAAACCTGTAATCAAACTAAATGAAACAGGCAGTGGTGTAAATCAGCACAAGAGGCCATCGCAAACATAAAAACTTCACATATTTTCTTTGGCTTTTTTTTTTTTAATCTCTTTTCATCAAGCTTTAACAAGATTTAGTTTGGATCCGACCAAAACGAGATCTTTTTTTGGTTCGTACTCGTCTCTATCCAAACGATCGCCCTCGGCCGTTTGGCGTATTTCGGTATTTGTTAACAAGCTGTTCTGCAACACAAATGATGTGTTCTGGTCATATTTTGAATTGCTCTTGCATCAAACCAGCCACTTGTGGTGTGTGTTTCTGCTTGGGTATCCTGGATATTTTGGTTATAATGATGGCCAAACACCCGCACGATTTCAATTTTCCTGCCACAGCTCGAGAATGTCTTCTTTGATATAAGCTTCTGAAATGTAATGCCACCTTGGTCCTTCTCACTGGGAAGAGGTTTGAAGTGCGTGCGTGAGCAGCTGTAGCCAATGGGACAATTACCCTTTCTTTGTGCTTTTTAGCGTGTTCAACCAACACATCTGGTTTGGTTGTCCCCTGACACGATCCTGTCTTTGTACCAGGCCGTCATGGCAAATCTTAAATTGTGAGACTCTTTTATGGCTCTAATTGAACTTGCTCTTTCCTTTGGCTTTTCCGTGTCTATGTACACAGTTCTTTTTTAATGAGATTTAACATTTGGACTCAACCAGAATGCCAAAGTTAAAGTTGGACATTTTGGGACTGATACCACTCTCATGTCTGTATAGGGCAGTGGTGTAGTCTACATGATACGCAGGTATTCGCAGTATACCCATTAAGAAAGCTCCAGGATTTCCATATACCCACTTGAAAATGACATGTAACAACATACTATATTTAGCATTTAGCGCTAGCGACCTCAGAGCTGTTTCTGTCTACAGAAAGGTCTTAAAGAGGTTTAAAAGGTCTATCTCTGTAGGGATCCTTTCATTAATGTTGTCAGACACTTAGAATAATAATCTGAGCCTGTCAGCGGCAACAAACAGCACTTTTGAGGACGTAAATTGAAGGTGTGCAACTGCCCTATTAACTTCCGATGTAGCTCATTTCGCCTCTGCCGACTGCAGCGATCTCGCTTAATACTGGACCAACGTCAAAGATTGTTGTTCCCATCAGTCACTTAGACACAAAAACATAGGAAAAGAGGGTTGAAAAAAGCGGTAGTAACCCTTAAGCTTACATAAAGTTAACAGACTGTCCTGATACTGAATTAAGCTAATGCTAGCTCGTGTCCGGTAAAGTATTTTTTATATAAAAAATACAAAATACAATATATAAATAGATGTCTGGCATCTGTAGCAAAGCAAACCGCTTGGAAATTGGTTGGAAATACGGTGAGAAAGTATGATATTAATTGCGCATAGACCTCTGCCTCGATAGACACACGTGCATCAGGAGGCGCGGCACGTCCGTCCTAAAATGGCGACTGCGTCGACGTATCGTTCCAACGAACAGCAGCGGCGAATGCGGTATCTATGTTTATATATATCTCTATGGCTACGGCCAGCAGCAGGTTAGCTTAGCTTAGCATAAAGATTGGAAACATAGGGAGAAACAGCTAGCGTGGCGCTGTCCAAAAGTAACACAATCTGCCTTTCAGCACGTTTACAGCTCACTAGCTAATGCTTTATTAAATTAGCCATCTGGCTAGCACTGGCGCATTTACAGAAATGTTGATTAATGTGCATTGTCCTAATCGAATAAATCTACAAAGTGTCTACGAATAAATCTACAAATAAAGCTACAAATTGTATTTTTCGGCACTTTGCAATTTGACAAAAGTATAAAGCTGCCAGGAACCCAAAATAAAAGACCTTTGACACAGCAATCTATAAAGATTTGGTAATAACAACCTAAAATGTTATTATAGAAAAGCTAAAGGTTGTAAAAATGTTATAATATTTATTCACAAATATTAGGAAATTAGTGTATTCGTAGTCATGTGCGTACATGTAAAGTGATTTCATCTCAACTCAAAGTCTGTGTATGACGTTGTAAACCACTTCTCTAAAAGATTTTCAATGTAATGGCTCAATATTTAAATGATTTCGACAATGTGGATAAGGTTGTTATAGTTCGATGACCACATGTAGGCTATTCATTTGAGCCAGAGTAGGCGACAACGTTGGATGAAGAGAAAGAGAGAGAGCGAGTGCCAGCGGGCGGAGGAGGGTCTGCTTCAGCCTCCTCTGCTCGCTGGCCGCTGCCACTGAAGGGCTGCGAGGCTCAGGATATTGGTAGCGCTCCCGTGGGTGCTGCGCTGTGGCTCATCATGGTCGACTGTGCCGGTCATCGTCAGACAAACATGCAACTCCACCTCCTCGTCTTTCGACATGTTTTGGTTTGGCGCTACTAAGGAGAGAAGTAGAAGGAAGGTTCTACGTACGCGGCCTTGGTGGTGTTGTGTGGCAGTGGCAGCTAGCCGCCTGGCGTGCATACTACTACGCAGATTCCCCCCCCAATAACTCTCGTCTAAACGCGGAATAAAAAGTGAGAACGCAACGCCACTTTTGTGTTTTCTCTTCAGATCGTTTGCATCTAAATATAGCCTGAGTCTGAGAAAATGACAATAAAAATAGAAACATAAAGACTGCAGTGTTTTCTATAAAGCCCATCAGTGTGTTGCTGCTGATATGAAAGATTAATTCAAAAGGTGCTTGTGTGTATGGTTTTGTTGCAAGCATTTCATTTTTAGAAAGGAGTGTTACGTTTTGATTGCAGTGTTTCATTTTGTCATAGATGTGAGTTCTTCATCTCCAAGTCTGATCGGCTTGTGTGGAGAGTTTTGACTTAATGAGCCAAATTCTGCAAAAAGGGTGTAAGCAATAGGCCAAAACTGTATTATCCGACTGCTCTTTATGATGGCTTTGTTGCCAAGGACTTTTCTGCATACACTATTAGAAAACCAGCTCGATCCAGATCGATTGAGTCTCCTCTTCTCGGGCAACCACTTCACATGGTCCTTGTCTTCAAAAATGGCCGTCTCCCCGCTGTGTCTGGTCGCCGAGGCTCTGCCTGTTATCCTCATTTGCCCTGGAGTTTTTTTTATTTATTTTTTAACTAAGACAGGGCTGAGCCAGCCTTCATGCACTGTGTGTGTGTGTGTGTGTGTGTGTGTGTGTGTGTGTGCTTCCAGGAAACAGCAGCAGAGACTCATCAGTCAGCTCCAGGCCTGTGCTGGAAGTTACAACCAAAGTCTAATAAATCTAAATCCTACACCTGGGATTTGACACAATTTACGCATTAAAATAACAGGTTGTATTTGATCTATATAGCTGGTTAGTTTGTAAAAGGCAAAACCATTCTCAAACCGTTCTGAATGAGGTACAAATCCTATCCTACAGACTAAAGGAAACATCTTTGTTTGGTACAGATCCTTGCAGAAATCACACTATGAGTCATTTTAATTTGAAACATTTTTCAATGGAAATGAGAATAATGATGATATAAAAATGCCGTGAAATGTCGTGAATCATATCGCAATCGTCACGTCAGTCAAAAATAATCACAATTACATATGTTCCTTATATCGTACAGCCCTAATTTAAACTCAAACAAAACTAAAATCATGTCATTTTGGTATCCGTGTGTGTATATGTGTGTGTGTATATGTGTGTATGTGTGTGTGTGTGTGTCTGTATGTCTGTGTGTCTGTATGTGTGTGTGTGTGTGTGTGTGTGTGTGTGTGTGTGTGTCTGCCTGTGTGTATGTGTGTGTGTGTTTGTGTATGTCTGTCTGTGTGTGTGTGTGTGTGTGTGTGTGTGTGTGTGTGTGTGTGTGTGTGTGTGTGTGTGTGTGTCTGTCTGTCTGCCTGTGTGTATGTGTGTGTGTGTTTGTGTATGTCTGTCTGTGTGTGTGTGTGTGTGTGTGTGCGTGCGTGCGTGCGTGCGTGCGTGTGTGCGTGCGTGTGTGTGTGCCCCAAACAAAACAAAGGAGCTGAAACTAAGTCGTAAAGTTAGTTCGGAAAACAATCAAACAAACATGTGACTAGTGGGAAATCTGATTGGCTGGTAACTAACAACTAGCCATGTTGGCTGGTGATCAGAAAGAGTTAACGCCCTGTAATAGTATATAATGAGTATATTTTTCTGTTTTCTGCCAATAATTTCGCTCCATAAATCAAACTGCACCTTGTCCTTCTTTCCCTCCTCCATTACTCCATCCATCATACTCCCCCCCCAGTTTCCTCCACCCTGCTTCCTCTCAGAGAGGATATTTTAAGGTTATTTTTCTCTTGTTTTCTCTGCCGCTGATGAGAAATGGCTGGATAAGTGCCAGCGGAGGAAGAGGAAGAGGAGGAAGAGTTGAGTGACAGTGTTGTAAGACGACAGGAAACGGAAGGCATCTCCACCCTGATAGAAAGAGACAATGATGTTCCTCTTTCGCCTTTTTACTCACTTCTCACTCAGATACATTTGTTATTGTTGAGAAATTATCTTATAAACACAATCTGCTGGGTTTTTTTTTTTTTTTTTTTTTGCCATCATCCAGAAATAGAGCTGTAACAATTTCAAATGTTGCTGTAGTCAGAAATTATTGCGATGAACAATATGATTGTCTCAGTTTTGAATGAATCTCAGGATACATCTTTTGGTTATATAATCACTGTCATGTCATGTCCCCCCCCCCCATTGTCATTTTTGTTGCTATAAACCTATTTTGGGTCAAGTGCCAACAACTAACAATTGAAATAATAATAAAAAGGTGCAGATATTAAAGTGTTCTCAGTTTCCGCTGTGTTCAGTATTCTGCTTAAACCACAACTGCTTGTCGAGTTTAAAACAAATGAAGGGAAATCATTTCCAACGTTCTTTTATTGAACAAATTGAACGTTGGATTGAATATAAAAGGCAGCGCTAAAAAGAAGACTGTCTTTTTAAAGTGCAGTTGTCTGCTGATATTTTCTTCCAACCATCTCTGAGTGTCTTTTTGCGATATGTCGCGGTCTTTCCCGAGGTGTTGTGCAACATAAACCGACAGGTTTTTCTATCTTCCCTTCCAGCCACCATGAAGAAAGGCCAGAACGGCTCCAGCTGGACCAGCGAGCGGAGCCTCATGTTCAGGGAAAACGTCCAGACTCCACCCTCCGCAACCTCCGCCTCCTCTTCCTCTTCCTCCCTTACCCCCTCCGGCGAGGTGACGTCCATCGACGGAGTCCGATTCACCGAGGGAGACCTTCTGCTTCAGGTAACGCCTCGGAAATGCTGCTCGTTTAGTGTTTTAGGGTGGAAAAAAAAAAAGCAACACGAAGCTCTCATTCAAGTTTTTTTATTCTGGTGTCCAGGCGCTGAACGGCTTTGTGTTGGTGGTGACGGCTGAAGGATACGTCTTCTACACATCGCCCACCATCCAGGACTTCCTCGGCTTCCACCAGGTAATACGTGACGCGGGAGCTGATCAATCAATATTAGTAGAGTAATAATGTAGTCTCGCTTTGCCAGGAGGGTCTGGCTAGTCCACACAGCATTCCTGGATGGGAGAGAAACATGCTCTGGTTTATTGGCATTTCTTTAGACCAATCACAATCATCGTGGGCGGCGCTAAGCCCCAGACAGAGCCACGGTGCCTCTGCAAAATAGTCTCAGGAAGGAACTTGTTTTGGTGGAACATGTGTACGTTCAAAAGTAGTTTTAGTCGTGCGACAGAAACCTCAGATTGGACAGATAGTCTAGCTAGCTGTCTGGATTTACCCTGCAGAGATCTGAGGAGCAGTTAACCATAGTCCTCACAAATCCACCGGAGGTTAGAACGCCAACACAAATGGCTGCACACTGGCAGCGTGGCGTGAGCGTGGTGTTTCTGTTGCGTGTCAGTTGCGTGGCGGCTGCGTGGCGTTTTCTATGTTTTTGCACACCAGAAACGTGTCTTGTCTGTACACATGGATGTTTCCCATTGATAAAATGAAATGTTAAACATAAATATATACTGATCTGATTACAGCAAAGACATCGTCGGCAGTATTGACGGCAAAATAGGCTACAGAATATTCCGTTCTGTATTGACAGGTGCAATATTTTAAAATCAATAATTATTTATTATTATTTTTTTAAATGACATTTATATCTGCATTTATGTCAAAACCTCGAGACTTTCAAACATCAACACGTCATTTATTAAATGTATTTGTGTCAAAACGACATATTAAACATCTTTTCGTGTGCTATTTTGCCTGGAAACGCTTCCACGCTGTGGAAAACAGGCGTCGGTCTTATTTCTAGCATGCACGCGTTTTCGGGTGAGACGTGCAGAAATAAAAACGGACACGCCACGCAGGCAGTGTGCAGGAGGCCTAACCTTTTCTAAATGTGGGAAAAGCTAGAGCAGATAATAAATAAATTACACTCAAAAAGCTTGAAAACAAAACTTGCTAAAGAAGTGCACTGGGGACAGAGTACGACTTGATCTGAGAAAAGTCATTTTGTTTGTGTAGATGCTCACACTGATTTTTACATCCATCCGGTTTAGGTGATGCCCCAAATGGCTTAGGTGCTGCCCTTAAGCCTTCTAATAGTAGGAATAGAACTGCGGCTCTCCTCAAGCTCCGCCCTAAGCTCTGATTTTGTTGGCGAGCTCCAGCCCCTATTTAATGTTTGTACTGGCAGGGTACATTCAAGAGCGATGATGCAAGTGTACACACACACACACACACACACACACACACACACACACACACACACACACACACACGGTGTCAACATGCTCTCTGCCCTGACACACCGAGTCGGGTGGATGAATGCCGCCTCTCGGCTTTCTTTCTCTTACTCACAACTTAACCTTCCTTTGTCAACGGTGCTGAAAAATGGCCGCAGACTACGGCAGGCTTTGCTGAGTTCAAAGACACCCCGAAGTCAGGATATGTGAGCACCAGAGTTTTTTTTTCTTTTCTTTCTCTTTTACTACTGCAGAAACAGAAATAGTGTCTAATACTAGTACTACTATAAATACTGTCACTCAGGGCTGTCAATCGATTGAAATATTTAATCGTAATCAGTAGCAATGGACTACAGATGGAATGTAACCCTAACCCTAACATAGGGCCAAATTTTAAGAAAAATCTTAGAAATGTGGGAACATAGGGCTGTGGGAACATAGGGCTGACCCCCTTTAAATTCATATAACAGAGGAATGATGATTTGTTTCTCTGTTTTTAGTCGGATGTCATCCATCAGAGCGTGTTTGAGTTGATCCACACAGACGACCGAGCTCTCTTCAGACGGCAGCTCCACTTCTCTCTCAACCCAAACACCGTCCACAAAGACGGCACCGCAGTGAGTCCCAGTAAGTCTGCTCCTCACGTACACCGCAACATATGAGCGTGTGCTACACCGGAGCAACCTACTTAATCTCTTAGGTGTGAAGGCGGAGACGATGCGGAGCAACTCATCCTCCGGGAAAAATGCTGTAAATGTGCAAGATAACTGCAGCTTTTTAGTGTTTTTAGTACACAAAGACTGAAAAATAAAAACAAAGAATAAAATAAGTTTACACCCAAACACACACACACACGCACTGCGTCTGACCGGCGTGGAAGACAAACAAATTGTGTAGCCTGATCCTGGCATTAAACACGCTGGGAGCTAAAACTGGGGGTGATATGCTCTCTCCGTCTTGTTCTAGTTAAAATGCATCTGCAACAAGACAAAAAGTATGACCGCGGCACAGATTATCAACATGAGATGAGACTACTGGTTGATGGTGAATGTTTTGGTCATTGCTCCTGCAGGTGAGCAGAGCTCGGCGGAGATCAGCAGCAACGTGATGACCTACGACCCGCAGGCCATGCCGCCAGAGAACTCCTCCTTCCTGGAGAGAAACTTCGGCTGCCGCTTCCGCTGCCTGCTCGACAACTCCTCCGGCTTCCTGGTAAAATACTACACATCTTTAACCCTTGTGTGTGGCGCTGTTGGCTCATCTGTTAACATTTCTGAATGCCTTCCACACAAACAAACGTACATGTGTCATTAGCATGAGGAAAATTTTTATTTTAACTAGGGCTGTCAAAATAACGCAGATTAATCCATTCCATATTGACGTTAGAAACAAACAAATAGAAACATCGCTGCACGTGACACTAGTTAACACAACAGCCGCTAACGTTAGCCTACCGCTCGACTGTGAGTTGTGCGTTTTTCTCTCCAGGCCCTGAACTTCCATGGCTGCCTGAAGTTCATCCACGGTCAGCACCGCGTGTCCGAGGACGGGACGTTGATTCCCCCGCAGCTCGCTCTGTTCTCCATCGCCACGCCGATGCAGCCGCCGTCCATCCTGGAGATCCGCACCAAGACGCTCCTCTTCCAGACCAAACACAAGCTGGACTTCACACCCTTGGGCATCGACACCAGGTAGACGCACACGCACTCAGGTTCAAAAGAAAGAAGAATTATAAGTCAAACAAAACTGACTTATTTAGTATTTCTTCTACATACATACAACTTTAAAACACTAAGAATTCATTTATTAAACCTATTGTTATGTAATCAAGTAGTCAGACAACCAGCATACGAAAAAGGCCAGACAACTAACAAAATACTTTGAAATCTTAAAAACAATTGCCATATTTTTGCGTTTGCTAAATTATATTTGAATAAGCGTCTGGAAACAGATCCCTGTGATTTAATTTAACGTTTTCTTTCTGCAGAGGGAAGGTGGTTCTGGGTTACAGCGAAGTGGAGCTGTGTATGAAAGGTTCAGGCTACCACTTCATCCACGCTGCAGACATGATGTACTGCGCCGAAAACCACGTAAAAAGTAAGTCACCTCTTTAGTTTCATTTGACTTAGTAAACAGCAGGGGCGGAGCCAGACGTTGTAAACAGCAGGGGCTCAGCCCAAATCTAGAGAGGTGGGGGGGGGGGGGGGGGTCATGTTCCATTCACAGTAGCTATATGCTTTAAGCCGTTTGATAACAGAATACCTAACAATCTGATCATCATTTGGGGAAACATGAGAGTTAGATAGGAACACCCTGTTTTCTTTGTTTTTGACAGGGGTTTTTTTTCTAAGATTTTGCCAGGTTTTTGGACGTTTTTCAGACATTTTTGGCACTTTTTCCAACGTATTTTTCTCTCACTTTTTGTACATCCTGTTTTGTTATCTTGTTGTCCTCCATTATTCTAAAAACCAGAACACAACAAACGTTGAGGATGACTCATTTTCACTCCTCCCTGGTAGGGTTGCTCCGTTGATTTGCCGGTCCAGTCAGAGAGATGGAGGGGAAATGACAAAAAGTTGAACTTCAAAACGTCAAACTAGAGCTGGGCAATATATCGATATTATATCGATATCGTGACATGAGACTAGATATCATCTTATATTTTGGATATCGTAATATGACATAAGTGTTGCCTTTTCCTGGTTTTAAAGGCCTCATTACAGTAAAGTGATGTCATTTTCTGAACTTACCAGACTGTTCTAGCTGTTCTATTATTTGCCTTTACCCACTTAGACATTATATCCCCATTACTGATGATTATTTATCAAAAATGTCATTGTGTCTATTTTGTGAAAGCACCAATAGTCAACACTACAATATCGTTGCGGTATCGACATCGAGGTATTTGATCAAAAATATCGTGATATTTGATTTTCTCCATATCGCCCAGCCCTAAGTCAAACATTCTGGGCTTTTAATACTGTAAAACCCCAGAAGCCACCCAGCTTGAGAATGTGCTGCCTCTCTCTGTTTTCATATAAAAAAAAATTGGACATTTTGTTGTGTGGGAGACAGAGCGGACCCAAACGCTAGGCTCAGCAAAAACAGGTTTATTTGAGGAAAAAGGTAAGAGGGAGGAGTGGGGAGGCGGACGCCAAGGACAGGAGTGAGGACTCTGGGGCTATGGCAGGATGATGAGGGAGTCTGCTGGGATAGGATGGTGAGGGAGCTTGCTGGGGTAGGATGGCGAGGGAGCGCGGGGAACAGGGGCTGAAGGAGCCGAGGAGGAGGCACTGGAGTCCGAGGCGATGGGAGTCGAGGCGGGGGTGGCTGGAAGCAGGAGCGGAGGCAGGGTGAAACAGGAGCGGAGGCAGGGTGGAGCAGGGAACCGTGAGGAGGGGACCGAATGGTGAGGCCAGCTGACTGATGGTACTGGAAGCGTGTGGAGAGAATGACCATAGGGAAGAAACACAAAAAGGGTCAGCGACAGACAAGGACAGGTAAGTACGGGAGTTTTTCAGAGAGCTTGTATTGCGTGTCACCAGAACGACTGAAGCAACAATCAAGTGAAGATGATGAGTGGATCAGGGGTTCATATACTGGGCTAGATTGAAGATGGCTGGCAGGTGTGTACGGCGGGAGAGGTGATTGTGGAATGACGAGCAGGTGTGAGTAGTCAGCTGGCGGGAGCAGGCAGGAGGAGGGGAAAACACAGGGGACACAGAGAGAGGCAAGGCAAACGGAGAAAACTGACAGGGGAAATGAAATAGGCACTAGGAAACTAGAAAACAAAACAAAGACTCACAGCCAGCCGACCCCAACCATAACACATTTGTGGTTTAAATTAGCAAAGGAAACATTTTTTAAATAAGTAGTTTGGTTTAGCACCGCAAGGGTAACATTTTGTTTTATAGACTGATCTTATATGCGAAGATGGATCACCTTAAAATGGTCTCTTCCACTTCCACTCTTCTAGGTCTGTTACTGTATATGTTGATGTATATTGTTTGGATATATACTGATAGATATATCTGACTCTTTCTGTGTTGTATCCAGTGATGAAAACCGGAGATAGCGGCTTCACCGTCTTCCGGCTTCTGAGCAAATCGAGGAAGTGGGTCTGGGTCCAGGCCAACGCCAGGTTGGTCTTTAAAGAGGGGAAACCAGACTTTATCATGGTCCGGCAGAAAGTTTTGACGTAAGTCTCTCTGAGAACTTGGAGTATTTCTTTGTAATGTTTTACATTAGGAGCAGCGACCCACTCTTGTTTTTTCGCCACAGAAATGAAGATGGGGAAGAGCAGCTACGCCTCCGTCGGCTGCAGTTGCCGTTCAACTTTGCCACTGGAGAAGCGTTGCTTTACGACATGGCTCCCACCGTCGACATCCCCGACCCCTGCACCGCCCCCAAGCAGAGGAAGTTAGACAACTGCACCGTCAACCCCGACTCCCTCCTCGGCTGCATGCTGAGTCAGGACCAAACCATCTACTGTGAGCACAACGACACCCTCAACTCCCTCAACGACGCCGCTTTCAAGGACACCCACGCCACAGTCAACGTTCACGGAGACGTCTGGCAGCTCACAACGCCCAAACCTGCCTCGGGAATCCTCGTGAAGTCCGAGGACACCGTTCAGGACATGATGGAGACCCTGCAGCAGATCCTCTTGGACAATGACCTCTGCGACACTGTGGATGTGGGGCCTGAAGAGCTCAAGAGCTGGGAGAGCACCCTGTTGAAGATAAGCAACAACAGCTGCGAGATGAACGAAGACCTGGACCACATTCTCAGCAACGACATCCTGTCGTACGTAGAGGAGCAGCTCCAGAAGGAGGGCGGATTCAAGCTGCCAGATCAGCTGGATGAAATACCAGCCTGCCTTTCCACATTGGACCTCCAGAACCAGATTCCTGGCCAGGCTGGGGAGCAGAACTTCGGCTGGCCTCCGGAGCCCCAGAGCCAGCTGATACCAAATGGAGGGCAGATGGTAGCCGGACAACCGACTCCAGTCGTGGGGATGATGAAACTGACTCACATGGATTTTCCTCAGTTGAGTTCTGGTTTAAACGGTCCAACCCTTCAGCAGATCGCTTCACAACAAACGCTCCCCACTTCTGTTGGTCTTCAACTGGGAACCACAGGCAACACTGGCGCTCCAGTTACCTTCAACCCCTCGGTGGCGGCTACAACACAGAACCAACTGAGAAAAAGACCCATGTTCAGCTTCCAGGGAGACCAGTGGAACTCCTCTGTCCACAACTCAAACCAAGCCGACAGCTCTGTAGCAACCTACACCCAAAATATTTCAAACGAACCAGGTTTTGCTGCTGATCCTTCCTTGTCAAGCTGCCTACAGGGCCACTTTACACTTCAGACACAAAACAATGACAACCAGAGACAGTCTTGGCTGCTGGAGCAGCAGCTGATCTCAAGCGTACACCAACAAATGGGCGCCTGCTTCAGCCAAATGTCAGGATTTCAAAGGAATCCTCTTCCCAGGGTCGCCCTGGCCCAGAACGCTGTCAACAGCAGACCAATGTTCAAAACGCCAGAGACTTCAAATGTACCGTTTCCCGTTCAGCAGGCCATAGAGCCGCTGCCGCCTCTTGCGCCTTCAAGCAGTTGTATGTTCAGAAATGCTCCCGCCTCTGTGCCTGTAAACGGAGTGAACCTCACTCAGACGCCCTCCTGCCAGAGACTGAACCACGCCAGCAACCAGATTCCTTCCAAGCCCGCCTGCTTCTATCAGGGTCTCCCCGGAGGTGGATCTGTGCCGGGGAGGACGGCCGTCCCTGATCCTGATGAGGCAGCGCTGTCCTGCCAAATGACGGCTGGTCTCGACCCGAACGGCCTGCTGTTCAGTGAACAGACGCAGGTAAATCAGTAACAGCATGCCTATCTTTCAAGTTTGAAGACCCCTCATTTTTTAAGATAAAGTGCCTATTAAATGGTTTTCAATGTTGTAGCACATTCCCTGTAAATCCTACAATTTTCCAGGCTGTTCTCGTGAACCATTGGTACAAAAAGTTAAGTAAAGTAATGCTCCGTAATTCGTAAGCACTCAACGTATTTTTTTGCTGTGTGCACCACAATCACGGCCGCTGTATAAGAACTCTGTGGGCCGCGTATAGGGAGGAGGTCGGGGTGGTTAGTCGGGTCATAGTCGGGGCTTTAAATTCACTTTTTTGATTACGAGCCAACATGGCTAGTAGATTTTTAAAGTTAGCGGCCAATCGGATTTTCCACTAGCCACATTTGTACTAATTTCAACAAATTTGAACTAACTTTACTACTTATTTTTTAGCTCCTTTGGTTTGTTTCGCGCAAGGGGGTAAGCGAGCGTCTGCAAAGCGTAGCTCCTATGGAGACATTTTGATGCTAACAAGCCATCACCTCCCGTTAGCATCCCATTGACTCCCATTCATTTTGGCTTCGCTTTGACAGCGAATAACTTACATCTGAAGCGTTTAAAGACTCTATTTGTCCGTTGTTTATTTCTAATGAAACACAACGTTTTTGTAAAAATAGGCTAACGATTGTGTCATGACAACGCAACTTACTGTCGCGTAGTAGAGGAATAACCGTATAGTACAGGAGAAGCTCTCAGGCAGTTTGGACTTCCATTAGCTGTTTAAGTGTAATTACTAATGTTAACTATCATTTTAGTGATCAATAATGAGCCTGTGTCTATGTTATCTCCTTACATATACCTACGCTCTCCGTCTCTGCTAGATTGGGAATGATTGAGATTTCTCTTGGCACAGCTACCAGAAGACTTCCAACTTTCAGACAGGTTGCTCACGTCACATCTACGTCTTCAAGCTCAGTTGGAGGCTGCTCAGTAACGCTCAGCCATCACCGGGAAAGAGCTTCTAATGTCCTTCACTGGTCTCAGTGGACGTTTACGGCATCGCTTTGTCCATTTCTTTAACTGTGTATGGTTTCGCGCCGTTGCGTTTGCTTGTAAACGACACCGCACACGCTACGTAGTAGCTGACGGTGCGACACGTCATGACACGGTGTTCATGGGAAATGTAGGATAAGTACAACAAGGCAGCGTTGCCAGATAAAGATTATGTTTTGCAAGCCAAACACGCACAAAACCGCCCAAATTCATGTCATAGCTAGTCATAGTCCATATTGACTAGCTCTAATTCTAAACTCTGGTCGATTCGAAGCTAGAACAGACAAATTACATTTATCTTAAAGTCAAATTCTCATCACACACTCGACAGCCATTTTGTGTCCAGAGCGCACCTCCCTACGTACACACGTTCCACCAAATCAAGTTCCTTCCCAAGACTATTTTGCAGAGGCACCGTTGCTTAGCCGCCTGAGACGATTGTGATTGGTTCAAAGAAATGCCGATAAACCAGAGCACGTTTTCCTCCCATCCCAGAATGCCGTGTGGACTAGCCAGACCCTCCCTCCTCCGCAGCGCTGTGGAGGAAGGTCTGGCAGTGCGAGACTAGCATTTCTTTTACATATTATCCTAAAGTTTTGACCCAAATTCAACTTAATTGGTTGATTGATTGGTCACCAAATTCCCCCGGGTATTTGCGAGTATAAAAAAGGGTTTATTAACTCCAAACTCCAAACTTCAAACAACATTTATAATTCATTCTTTGTGTCGTTTCATAGATCAACAGCTGTCCAGTCGACGGGAACGGCGGTTTCCCCTTCTCCTCGCTCCCCGATGGAACCGCATACTACTCAGAGAGCAAATAGGAACCAGCCGCTGCGGGATCCCCAACTGGGACTGAAACGGCAGTTTAAAGGAAGCAAAAGGACTCCTGTCTCTAAACACCAAAGTGGATCAGACTGACAAACCGACAGTTTCCCGAGGAAAGGACGAGGAGACTCGACAGGACTCCTGTTTTTTCTTTTTTTCCTCTTATTCGGAAACAACGATGGGAGCTTGAAGTGTTTGGTTCAGGAACGGCTGGTCTGTGAGGAAGAGAAGAAAAGGAAAACGTATGTTCTCATATGAAATCCCTTTTTGGGGCTGGTTGGATTGTACCAAAACAATTTGGAGTTGGAGAATTTTTTTTAACCGGTGGTAAAAGTCAGCTTTCTTCCGCCACGTTGATAGATGAAAGTTTGGCTGCAGTCATTACTCATCGTCAGCCAATCAAGCGCTGCACTGCTCTGCTCTGCTCTGCTCTGCTCTGTCTCTTTAGCCCCAGGGTTCAACATTAAGGGTTGCCCGATGGTCCGGGGCAAGCAAAACGCCATATCGGGCAAGTAACTATAACAACCCATTTACCCGTTCGGGCGGCATCGTATCATAAATGACGTTATCGTTGTCTTTCCCCCGTTTTTTGTTTTAAAAAAAAAAAAAAAATAAAATAAAATATATATATATATATATGGACGCACGCTCTACCACTATTCCCACACAGGCACCGTCGGACAATGCTTGCTGAATGCGCCGTTGGCCGATCAAGGATTGAGTTGGTGCCTTAGAAGTTTTTTTTGCAAACATTTTATTTTTTATTAATTGTTTTTTACGTTTTCTTCAACATTTGGCTCTACTTTCAATGTGTGTTTTTTTTTCCCCATACTTTTTTTCCACACTTTTCACGTTTCTATTTTTAAAACGTGGAAAACAAAACAATTTGTATTTGAAAATTGACATTTCGGGCAAGTCAAATTTTTTTTCACTTGCCGAGCAGACAAGTGGAAAACAAAAAAAAACCCAACCTTAACGTTGAACCCTGCAGTCCTCATTGTTAAAGCCTTGTCTCATGCAAAACACATACTGTACAAAAAACACTTCAACGCCTAAAACTGCAACTACAGCGCTCACCAGCCGTTGTTTGTAATTCATGCAGAGTTATGCGTTAAAGGAGATGTTTAGGTAAGGGCGTAACTTTGGGTTTGACATTGGGGGGCAGGGTTGAGATTGTGTATTTCATTAGCGACAAAAACCTCGAACAAAGCGGCAAAAGGTGACAAATGTCGGAAAAAGCAGCAAAAACTTTGGGGGAAAAAATCATAAAAAGGTGACAAACAGCAAAAAATTTCTACCAAAAACTTGAAAAAAGGCGACAAGATACTTGAAAAAATTGTCCCAAAAATTCGAAAAAAGGCAGCATGGGATGTAATCATTATGTTGTGCTACTAGCTAAATGTTAGCTAGCTTACTAACGTTAGCGGTAGCCCCGGTAGTTTGTGAACAGAGACGTCAACAACGTTACAGGCTTCACAGTGTACAGCCCTCGGATGTATCACAAGATAATACACATGATGAACTGCAGCCGTTATAGCCATTTTTTTTTTACAGCTACGGGAACTCAGGAGAACCGCCATATTAGCGCGCAGTGCAGGGCGCCGCGGGTCTGCTCGCGTTCATTATGTGTGTTCATCATGCTTGGTTAAATCATCCTGGATTCGGCTATAAGTGCATGTTAAAATATTTAAAACATAACGGTTTAAAGAAGGACCATTTAAGTGTTTGGTAAGTTGATGTACCCCCAAAAAAAATTATCCGCTGGAAGATGTTTCGGTCACACTTTACTTTAAGGTATCTACATAAGAGTGACATGACACTGTCATGAACGTGTCATAAACATTATAAACAAGTCATAAACGTTTATGACATAACGCTTCTTTTAGTAATTCGGTTTTTGTCATGACAAGTCACGGTTAGGGTTAGGGTTCATGTGTCATGACTGTGTCATGACAGTGTCATGTGTTCATGACAGTGTCATGTCACTCTTATGTAGATACCTATAAGTAAAGTGTTACCGAAGTTTCTTTTGCCATGCAAAGTCTATGGGAAAATATTGAACTGGGCCAAAGGGTTGTCAGATGTTGCAGTTCCATCGTTGGCTACTTTGTGATGCGAGTAAGTGCGTTCGACAGAAAGTGTTTCGCTCCCAGGCCCCCTCCCCCCTCTCTCTGCCAAAGCCCCAAAAACCAGGTGAACAGGTGAAGCAAACAAATATACCCCACTGAAGACGCCCACCACCTGGAGTATCAGTGTGATTAATACAAATGAGACCATAAACATGAGCATACAGGAGAAACGTGTGGCTCCAACAGATGAAGGTTAGTCTGCGTGCATGTGGAAGTTATTCGGTCTCGAAACATGAACAGCGTGAGTTGGATTTAACGAGCCTGGAGGACAGCACATGCGGAGGACACCTGAACGTTTGATCCCCTGAATGAAAGTTAAAAAAAAGAAAAAGAAAGAAAGACCTAACTTCCCGTCAACGCTCCGCTGTCTGCGACGCACAAAAAAACACAATACTCTCTTAATATCTCTATTCTATTTTAGGCACTAAAATATATATCTATTTGTTTTTACTGTTTTTGTCCTTTTGAAAATTGCATCTCGCTCGCGTTCATTTTTGAACTCTTTTGCTGTCCCAGTGAGGGAGATTTGCTTTTGCAGACAGTGTACGTATATAAAAAGAAAAAGAAAAGGAAAATGCACAACGGAATCACAGCATCGTCCCACTAACAGGCGGCTTTTTAAGATTTAAAGATGATGCCGTGAAAACAGCTGCTTGTTAGTGCCTCTTTTATGTATCTTTTTTAAAGCATTCAGTCAGAGATTCTTTTTTAAATCACTGAGCCAGTTCTATATTTGTCTTTTCTTTAATATTTACGTCTTGTTGTTTTCCTGTTGTAGGGAGATATAAAGAAAGAAATATAGACCTTGGTGCCTTAAACTGACAGAAGGCTCAGTCTGTTTATACCTTAAAACATTTCCACTGGGAATATTTGCTGAAAAAAAAAAAAAGAAATGTGCGGTGGAAATTTGATATTTGATATAAACCAAACCTGCCCTTTCCTCAACTTCTTCAGAGCCAATTTGTGAGATCATGTTTGCACTATTTCTTGAATGGTTTGCCAAAGCATAGTGAAGAGAAAAGCATTTTGTTACAAAAAAGGAGTTTTGATAGCAAATTAGGATGGTTTTAGCACTCTGTATACTGTAAAGTGTCGAAAGAAAACTCATCTTAAAGTAATAATAATCTTACATTTTTAATAAGATTTTGCTTTTTAATAGGCCTAGACTGAGAGTCAAAGCTGAGCAGACTCACTCTCTGCCTCAACATTTTGGTTTTAAACCATTCTTTTTTCTTTTTTTTAGATCTGAACATGAAACTAAGGGCGCGTTCCAGGCAACCCGTAACTTACTACTCGTGAACTCGTACCAGATCGTTGTACTCCCAGTTACAGTTTTTGACGTCACACACACATAAACAACAATGGCGACCCCTGTTGATGCTATACAGACGCCGGTGATTAACGGTGAGAAATAGAAATGAATAGACATAAATAGGCAACGTAAAATAATTCCGCACATTGTAATCCAAACAATACACATAGGATTGTGTACTACTACAGGTTATGTTTATTAAATGAAGCCCAAAATATGTTGGCGACTAGAAATCGCTAGTATCAGCTAGCGCTAGCTAACGTCAACGTTAGATAGCCGCTAGCTTGAAGGGTTTGTCGTGACTTTTCCTGGAACACTACCAAGTCGTGAGTCATGACTTGAAGTCGTAACTTACAGGCTAAAAATTGTGTCTGGAACGCAGCATAAAGCTGGCGATTGAAGACCAGGAATGTTAATCAGACTCGCGGTAAGATACTGAGATGCGAGAGTGGAGCCTTAAGTCACATTTCCGTCCTCTTCCTCTTTTCCTGCTTCTGTCTTTGCGGTTTCATTATTTAACCGGCATTCTTGCGCCGCACGAATCTTCCCAGCAGCAGAAAAAAACACAGAAGTCAAAAAATATATATTTATAGGCAGCTATTGTGTATTTAAAACGAGGAAGAAAAAATGGGGGAAAGACTTCACAAGTACCTTTTAATGGACATGTTTTTGATTGTCTGTTTATTAAAAAAATTAAAAAAATAATAAAAAAATAAAAATGAACACGATTTAGCACTTAGAGTGAAAAAAAAAAAAAAATGACAATGCCTCAAAACTGTGCATCGCTTCATCTATGAAATTTGGTTTTGTGTCGCCAGTTATCAGTTATCAATTTTATTCAAACAAACAATTCTCCTAGAATAAGTAGGTTTCAGCTGATTTTAGAAGCTGCAAAAGTAGCAACAGACTTGAAGATTTCAAGCAAAATACCAAAAAAAGATAGTCAGCCCGTAGCGTATGTTTCCATCCACTTATCTGAAGTTTCCTAAAAACGTTCCTGGCGGTGAAAGTTTTTTTCATTCGATATGACTTCATTTGCATCAAAACGTGTGGATGGAAATACGGCTAGTGAAGCAACCTGTGGTGCTGCGTTCTCCGGGGATACCAAAGGGAAAAAGATGGAAACTTTCTACTTTCTGTGGAACGCTTTTTTCAAAGATTTCTGCACATAAGATGAGCAGAAAAACAGACCACAACGATTGGAGTCGTGGTTTGGTATTCACAAACGAAAAATGCGCTGCGTTCGCGTCTCACGGTTCCAACGTGTCGGTAGCGTTTGCACCAACACCGCAAAGTCGCACTTAAAACTGGGGTGCATCGATTTTTTACGCTGTCGGTCAAACAAAAACAAGACCTTTTTTTAAGAGAAGCTGCACTATTTCTTTGACATTTTAACAATAAATACACTTGGTCTGGTGGCGGAGTCACTATGGGGGGAACATAATACTTTCCCCCTGACCGGATAACATAGCGTTACCCCAGTATGGATACTCAAAAGCACTTTTACCACTTGACAGAGCAAGATACATAAAAAAAGCTTTTTTAAAAACTGCCGTATTGGGTCGGATTGTCCATACGTTATAAGTGACCGGACAAACGACCCAACGGAGCGGCCAGAGGTCTCGTTTCCCCACATTTTTTGTTAAACGTTAGCTACCTGATTGTGTCTCCAGGTAAGAGACAGCTAACGTTAACCGTTAGCTTATCTTAGATGATTGTATCTGACTGTATTATCAGTAACGTTAGCCCAGGGTCATCAAACAGTCTGTTGTTATCCCTTGTTATTTAAAGCTATATTAAAGACTAGTATGTCTAAGCATGTTAAAGCGTAACTCTCGCCAAAATGCAACCTAGGGTCTTTTTGTGGATGTACCCGAGTCAAACTTTTGTTTAAAAGTATATTTAGGACGGAATCTGCACTTTTAAGATTTACCGTATTCTCGTTTTTGGGTCAAATGGCCTTTGAATGGGAGTGCTAGGGGCACTTTTATGCTAGCCTCAAAATAGCTATTTTTAAAACACTAAGAAGGCTCGACACAACATGAAACTTTGCTTGAAGTATCGCCAGGGGCTCTACACCTTAACGAAAACGTTGACAACATTGTTTGTGTACCCAGAGTTTACTAAAAAGAAAGGTTTTGAGCAACTCACGTTAGCAGTAGCAATAGGCGATCTCCGGATGCGATTGAACGGACTCCATAGGAGGAAATGTCATTCTTATATGAGGCTCCTTTTTCAACTACAAGGTCAATATTGTGTTTCACTAACGACAAAACAACGAATTGTCCGTGCATTTATATGGAACTAAGCTTTTGGAGCTTTCCATCTTTACTCTCCTCCCTCGACTATTTTTGAAAAAAAAAACCTTTCTTTTTAGTAAACTCTGTACACAAACAATGTTCTCAACGCTTTCGTTAAGGTGTAGAGCCCCTGGCGATACTTCGAGCAAAGTTTCATGTTGTGTCGAGCCTTCTTAGTGTTTTAAAAATAGCTATTTTGAGGCTAGCATAAAAGTGCCCCTAGCACTCCCATTCAAAAGGCCATTTGACCCAAAAACAAGAATACGGTAAATCTTAAAAGTGACGCTTCCGTCCTAAATATGCTTTTAAACGAAAGTTTGACTCGGGTACATTCACAAAAAGACCCTAGGTTGCATTATGGCGAGAGTTACGCTTTAAATGAATTAATTCCGTGTAACTGTCACAGTTTGGACTGTAACAGCGACGTTAGCGGTATTAACGTTAGCCTATATTCGGCCATTGCGAGACAACAGCGGCTCCCTCTGTCTATTCGGCAGTTTTTAAAACTTAAGATCGGGGATGTTTTAACTTCTTAGGGGCGCAGAACGCCACATGGCAACTTTTCGGCATTGTACCAACCAAAAAAAATAAAAATAAAATCGTAAAAACGAGTCCAGATCAACCGCTAACAAAGTCCACGTTAGTCCAGTTAGTAATCAATTGAATGAATTATTTTTTCTGGTCTTAGTTATGACTTTGAAGCTTTGGCTTGCTTTGGCTAAATTTTTCACAACGTGATGTGCTAAAACTCTTCATTTTAGACTCAAAATGTGATCGTAAAAACATCTACCTTGCGTCGAATTGAATCACAAAGTTTTTCTCGACGGATGTGTAAGAAGCATACGAGAGAAAAATGGAGCATCTACGCAGAAGGGAGTACTTTAGCGCAACACCCCCCCTTTTAAAAACGTGTAGCTTGCAAGTTAACAATTACAGTAAATCTACACTTTTGTCTGATTTAGGTACATCATTTTGTTTTTGAAGATTAGGTCTCAAGTGATTCATTCTGGATCATTTGCATATTAGACGTTTGAAAATTGAGCCAAAAGCAATTATAAGAAGAAAAATCTTAAATGGTGAGAAAACATCCCTAAATCCCCAAGTTTCTCCCCATGTTGATCACTCACTGTTGATGTTTCTGTGAACATAAGACTCAGCACAAAATAAATCGCTTGTTTTGGAGGTGTGTGACCTCAACCTGGACCTTGTTGTCCTATGTTTTTGGGTGTATCTGACTGGAACAATAATCTCTGACATTGGTCCAGTATTTAGCGTGAACGCTGTTACCGGCAGCCACAGACCGGGCTGCAATGTAACCCTACGGGGGGAAATGTGCATCGTCAATTCCGTCCACTAAAAGTGCTCGTTTTGCCGCTGACATCCATCCATCTTCGTCCGCTTATCCGGTGTCGGGTCGCAGGGGGAGCAGCTCCAGCAGGGGACCCCAAACTTCCCTTTCCCGAGCCACATTAACCAGCTCCGACTGGGTATCCCGAGGCGTTCCCATGCCAGGTTGGGCTGACAGGCTCAGATTATTATTCTAAGTGTCTGACAACATTATGGAAAGGATCCCTACAGAGATAGACCTTTAAAAACCTCTTTAAGACCTTTCTGTTTAACCAGAAACAGCTCTGAGGTCGCTAACGCTGAACCCACCAGACTCCATTTAAACAAACAATACTTTTAGCATCTATAGAGCCAACATATTTGCACATGTAAATCTGTAAACTATGTGTTTATTTAAACCAAAACTAGAGTTGTGATGGTTGGAAAAGTGGAAAGACGACCCAAAACGGCTTTTCATAGTTTTATTTTGTTTCTGTCGACTTTGAATGAAGTGTGTTTTACGATGCTAAAATCAGTTTATGTACATGGAGTCTGGTGGGTTTAGCGAATGCAGTTTTGCGGATGTAATTATGTTTAAAAAAAGGATCTTACTCTTTAACAGAAAGGTCTATCTCTGTAGAAATCCTTTCCATAATGTTGTCAGACACTTAGAATATTAATCTGAGCCTGTCAGCAGCAAAACAAGCACTTTTGTGGACGTAAAAGTCAAAATAAATACAAGATGCACAATTGCCCTATTAACTTACATTGTAGCTTGTTTCTCTGACTGCCGACTGCAGCGATCTCGCTTAATACTGGACCAACGTCAAAGATTGTTGTTCCCATCAGTCACTTAGACACAAACACATAGGAACATAGGGACCAGGTTGAAAAAAAAACAGAAGTTACCCTTTAATGCCTCTTTAAATTTGAGCTCTTTCAATCCAATCACAAAGTATTCATATAGAAATATTAAATCTATTTTGTTGCTTGCTTCTAGTTGAAAAAAACAAACAAACAACCCATTGCACTTATTATACTTTGCAAACAACAGGAGGCTAAGGCTCCACATTGCAGTATCTTTGTGTACCTGTATATAAATACATAAACGTTCTGTTTAAAATATGTATGTCCTATATTGTGTATTTTAATGCCGTATTGCCTTAACCCTGACCCACGCCTTCATCATTTATTGTACATATTGCACAGCATATGCAAAAAAAGTATGTTAACTTCCTGTTATGATGTTTTTTTTGTGTGTGTTAACTTTTCAACACATTGTATCTCGTTCATTTGCCTTCCCAATCTTGCCTCTAACAGTGTATTGAGTGTTAATCTCTCCATGCTTGTAACAGCGCGTTATATAATAAAACGTCAAAATGTAATACATTTTATACTTCATTATGAAAATGATCTGCCGCATTTTGTAATAAAAACCCTGAACGCAACACGTGATACATGTAGTGATGAAAGGTAATCTACTGAACACAAAGTATCTTTTTTTAAACTAAATTTTGAGTCACCATGATTAAAATAGACATGACAATGTTAAAAAAAAAAAAAAAAATGAATAAAGACATCCATTTTGGTTGGTTATTGAATAATGCACCACATTACATTTTGGTTAAAATAAAGTGCAACCCTTCACATTTGGTAGCAACCGCCGCATTATGTGATAATTCATTACAAAGTGCAGGGAAATCTGGAGGCGGCCTTTAGCTCACTTGGTAGAGCGCGCGCCCCATTGGACCATTGGACTCGGTCCTTGCCAGCACATTTTGCCAACAAAAAAAATGTATTACACATTGGGTTTGGGGTTTTATTACATAATGTAGTGAACATGCATAACATTTTGAAATTGTATTACATAATGCGTTGTGACAATGCTCACCATATTAAAGGTGATCTGATTACACATTGCTGTGTTTTTTAATGTCGGTCTGCTCTGTCCTCTGGGCTCTAAATACATGGGTTTTCCCCCCTTTCTGCTAAAGCCCAAAACAGTCTCCTAAGACCCTCCCCCAACAAGGGAGAATGAATGCGTGTGTGTGAGCAGTGAGACAATGAGTTAATTAAACCATGTAAACCTATTCTGGTACAACCTCAAAATACAATTATGAACCTGAAAATGAGCGTAATATGGCCACTTTAAACGGTGATAAGAAATATATCGGGATGCTTGACTATAATTGGAGAGCATGAGAAAACTGCACAAAAAGTAGAAGAAAACAAAAAAGTCTGTATAAAGAGGAAGAATACAGCGATGTCAGCGATAGATAAAAAAGGTGACAAAAACTTTACAAAAAACTTCTAAAAACCAGGAGAAAGACTGTAGAAAGAAGGAAGGAAGGAAGGAAGGCAACACTGGGTCTAAAATAGTAACAAAAACTTCGGAAAAAGCAACAAAAACTTCAAAAGAGTAACAAAAACTTTGACAAAAAGAGCCCAAAAGAAGCCCAAAAGGCCCAAAGAAGGCGACGAAAGCGTCACATTTCTGGTAGAAAAAAAAGTCTATATAAAGAGGTACAATGGTCTGGTTCAACAGCCTTGGAATTGAAAAACATTTTGCAAAAAAATGTACAAAGTTCCCCTAAGGGGACATGTACCCCCCCATTTGAGAAACTGTTTAAACCATTCAAATGGAGTTCTTTGCTCATGCATATTTATTGATTGATTGATTCATTCATTATCATTGTAGTGTTGTTGAACGTAATGGTCACCAGTAGATGGCGGTGTAACTACATGTTTAGCATCTGTTGCCTGTTTTATTTGACAATATGCTCCAAATTAAGCCCTAAAACCATAGACTGTATATATTATTAACACAGAAAACAATAATATATCCATGTATAAAAATATACAGTATGTTTAGGATTATCATAACTGTATACATGTTTTAGTTGGTCAACATGGAGCCAATTTTGACTACTTTGCTGGTTAGTCTTGTCCATAAAAATTGGAACAAAATAATTTTTTGTGATCAAGAAAATGTGTCTTTATTTGTGTCTAAAGGGTAAACTATTTGCGTTTATTTTGCTCTGAACTGCTGTATACAAAATTACACCAAATCTAGATGTTTATTAAAATATTAAAACAACATTACTGATGTATATAAAAAAGTCCCTAATGTACTGTTCACTGTTGTGAAAGGTATCCACCGAGAATAATGGAGAATATTTAATAATAATAATAATAATAATAATAATAATAATAATGCATTTTATTTACATAGCGCTTTTTAGAACACTTATAGATACTTATAGATATATACTAAGAAAAAATTGAATAAATACTTTTATTACACTTTTATTTAAATAAATAAATAAATAAATAAAATAATAATATATACATATAATATAAAAATACAACATTAAAATCTTTAAGCGTTGTTTTTCCTTGACGTGATGACGTGACATTTGACCCGCTGCACGCTCCCGACGTGAAATCAGTGACCGGCCGCGGGAAGCGCGCGCTAGTCCGGGGTCCGCGAGACGAGAGAGAGCGGCAGAGAGAGGAGAGGTCCAGGGAAGAGAGAGAGGAGAAGAGGACGAGGAGGGACAACATTTCACTTTCTAACGGTTTAATATCAACGTTTTTGGGGCTGAACTTCGTCCCCCAGGATGTGAAGCTTAAACGGAGTTTAAGTTTTTTTTTTCTTCGGGATTTGAGCGCCATGGACGGGATAACCAGAGCAAGAGGAACGTTAGTTAGTTCGTTGGTGGTCCGCCGGTAATACTTCGACAGGCAGCTTTTAGCTAGTGACAGAGTGTATCTTTAGTTATGGCGTCTGCTGTATTTCTTCTCATATGAATTACCGCTGGATTCTTCCGTCTGGAGTTTGTATATTACAAGTTATAAACAGAGACAATAAAGCAACAACAACAATAACAACATGTATGCTGGACGGAAAAGAAGAAAACCTGCGCAGAAGGGGTAATATTTTTGTTGTAGCTTTTTAGTCCTTTTCAATGGAATTCCATTGCTAGGCAACAGCCTGGCCCCTTGTTAACCTCCTGTCATTTAGCTAATGCCATTCACATAAACTGCAACAGGAAATCAACTTATGTTTATGTTTACTAATGCAGACACTGCATTTTGAGAAAACAGCCTTTTAAAGATATGGATTATGAAATATCAGACATTTTTGCAAGACATTTAAGGTGAAGAGGGGTACAACATTTAAACTAACAGATATCAACGTGACACTTGATACCAGCTGGTGACTTACATTAAGACATATTTTTATGTTTAAATATGCAAACGAGGCATTATCTAATGCTAACTTTTGGTGAATTTAGGAGACATTTACAGGCGTAACATAGACAAAGTGTAGTAAAATAATAACAATCGACTGTAAATGTGTATTTTGGATAGTTTTCTTCTCAATAGACTGAAAGAAGACATGTTATAGAAGCAAAAAGCCCCAAAACCTCCAAATTAAAAAATGATGTTTAAGTGTTAGGTGGTTTTAATCAACTAACGTTACTGACACCGATTCGGGTTCAGATCTTCACTTATCTAGCAAGAATATTTGTTTCAACATTTCCTGCATTCTGCTGGGTTTTTCTGCAACAAATTGTGCCTTTTTTTTTTTTTGCATGCGGATATCTTTATTCATGTAAATATTATTAGAATTAATGAATTAATCTGCTGTACTGCAGATTCAAAACATTACACACGTTTTGGGGTGTTTTTTTTCCACTTTTTTTGTTCTTTTCCCCACTTTTTAAAATCAAATTCAATGAAAGTAGTGAACTGAACATTTATTTTACGGAACCGTCTGCCTTATTTTAATTTTTTTTTAGTTTAATTTAATTTATTTTTTGACATTTTGGTTTAAAGAAACCCAAATTTTCTGATCTAGAAACTTTTAGAAAATGGGTCAAATTTGACCCGAGGACAACAGGAGGGTTAAACTCTTTGACTTCGTTACCCCCGGCCAGTTTTTGCTTGATAATATTCTGGATGTTCAGAGCATATTGTTATTGACATCTCTCCCCCACTTTTAGCAATTGTACTTCTCAGTGATTGGAGTACTGTAAATGAAGTACACAGAGAAAATGCAAATATGCGCGGAGTGATTTGCACCTGAGAAGCCCCGTGGTGAGGAGCAGAGAGTTTGCTCAGAGTTGGAGTAATATCACTCCGCCCAAGTAGCAGAAGTAGCAGTGCTTCGCCTTCTGAGAATATAGTTCCCAGTATGTATACGGTTAGAAGATGGCTGCGTCTCATGTGACCTTGTTATTTGTACACGCCGTGACTATACAAATCACAACATGTAAACAGGAACATGTTGGCGTTATTTTGTCACTTATTGGGAGCAGTAGGCTAGATGGAGCCAGTTACCTCCAGGATCTGTGCTAAGCTAGGCTAGCGGTGGGGCTGTCAGACAGAGCTACGACACGCACGGAGACAAGAAGGGTATGTATGGACTTATCTAACTCTGGGGGATACGGTGAATAAGACAAAGTCCCAATAAGTCGGCGTGTTCCTTTTAAACCTGATTTGTGCGTCTACAATTAAGCGATGATGTGTTTGCGCACCTGATGGCTCTGGTTCACAGATCGGCTCATAGGTGCGGCCATTTGACAGTCAGTGCTTTGGAATTGGAAGGAAGTGACATCGTGATATCCTTCTGTGTCTAATGTACACAAGTGTGTTTAGTGTTTTGCAAATCACTGTGTGTATTGTTTTGCAAAACGTGCAAGGCTGACATTGTGCTTTTAGTGGTGCACATCTGGGCCAATGTTTTGCTCCTTGAGTATAAGTGTTTTGATAATTGTGTAATACTTTTGATTTCAGTGTGTAAGCAATCGGCAAAAAGTGTAAAGTGTTCTGCATTCCTGCTGCTTTCAGTATTCTGCTAAAACACAACAAACTGCTCGTTGAGTTTAAAACAAATGAAAGGAAATCACTTTCGCACTGTGTTTATTGCGCCGGTCGATGGCGATAAAAAGACGATATGTTGTGCAGCCCTAATCCACGTGGTCATATGTCAGTGTAACCTTATTTGTGACACTGCTGTGTCCCTTCATGTCCAGAGTCAAACCGACCCCGGCTGAAAGCGCCAAGTCCAACCCGTCCAAACGCCACCGCGACCGCCTGAACTCGGAGCTGGACCGGCTCGCCAGCCTGCTGCCCTTCCCCGAAGACGTCATCTCCAGCCTGGACAAGCTGTCCATCCTGAGGCTCAGCGTCAGCTTCCTCCGCACCAAGAACTTTTTCTCCGGTAAGGAAAACACCAGATCATAATGAGATATAATGGAGCTGCAGAGCTGGGCACAATAACAGAAACACCTCACAGACTGGGACACAATAACAGAAACACTGAGACACAGACTGGGACACAATAACAGAAACACCTCACAGACTGGGACACAATAACAGAAACACCTCACAGACTTTGACACAATAACAGACACACTGAGACACAGACTGGGACACAATAACAGAAACACCTCACAGACTGGGACACAATAACAGAAACACTGAGACACAGACTGGGACACAATAACAGAAACACCTCACAGACTGGGACACAATAACAGAAACACCTCACAGACTGGGACACAATAACAGAAACACTGAGACACAGACTGGGACACAATAACAGAAACACCTCACAGACTGGGACACAATAACAGAAACACCTCACAGACTGGGACACAATAACAGAAACACCTCACAGACTGGGACATAATAACAGAAACACCTCACAGACTTTGACACAATAACAGAAACACTGAGACACACTGGGACACAATAACAGAAACAGTGAGACACACACTGGGACACAATAACAGAAACACCTCACAGACTGGGACACAATAACAGAAACACCTCACAGACTGGGACACAATAACAGAAACACCTCACAGGCTGGGACACAATAACAGAAACACTGAGACACAGACTGGGACACAATAACAGAAACACCTCACAGACTTTGACACAATAACAGACACACTGAGACACAGACTGGGACACAATAACAGAAACACCTCACAGACTGGGACACAATAACAGAAACACCTCACAGGCTGGGACACAATAACAGAAACACCTCACAGACTGGGACACAATAACAGACACACTGGGACACAATAACAGAAACACTGAGACACAGACTAGGACACAATAACAGAAACACTGAGACACAGACTGGGACACAATAACAGAAACACCTCACAGACTTTGACACAATAACAGAAACACTGAGACACAGACTGGGACACAATAACAGAAACACCTTACAGGCTGGGACACAATAACAGAAACACCTCACAGACTGGGACACAATAACAGAAGCACCTCACAGACTGGGACACAATAACAGAAACACTGAGACACAGACTGGGACACAATAACAGAAACACCTCACAGACTGGGACACAATAACAGAAACACCTCACAGGCTTTGACACAATAACAGAAACACTGAGACACAGACTGGGACACAATAACAGAAACACTGAGACACAGACTGGGACACAATAACAGAAACACCTCACAGACTGGGACACAATAACAGACACAGACAGGGACACAATAACAGAAACACTGAGACACAGACTGGGACACAATAACAGAAACATTGAGACACACACTGGGACACAATAACAGAAACACCTGAGACACAGACTGGGACACAATAACAGAAACACCTCACAGACTGGGACACAATAACAGAAACACCTCACAGGCTTTGACACAATAACAGAAACACCTCACAGACTGGGACACAATAACAGAAACACCTCACAGACTGGGACACAATAACAGAAACACTGAGACACAGACTGGGACACAATAACAGAAACACCTCACAGACTGGGACACAATAACAGAAACACCTCACAGGCTGGGACACAATAACAGAAACACCTCACAGACAGGGACACAATAACAGAAACACCTCACAGACTGGGACACAATAACAGAAACACTGAGACACAGACTGGGACACAATAACAGAAACACTCACAGACTGGGACACAATAACAGAAACACCTCAAAGACTGGGACACAATAACAGAAACACCTCACAGGCTTTCACCTGGGGTTGTTTTGCGTCTCTGTTATTTGGCGTCTCTTTGTAATTGGTATGTGTCTCTTTGTGGTAGTTTTGCATCTCTTTTTTTCACATCATTTTGGACCTTTATTATCTCCATACCTGTGTCTGGAAACGTCGGAAAAGCTAGAGCAGATAATAAACCACTAACAATCAAAAAGCTTGAAGACAAAACTTGCTAAAGAAGTCCAACTGCAGTCATTAGATCTGAGAAAAGTCTTTCAGTCACATTCGTTCGGCTTACAGTAGGTGCTACACCTAAACCTTATCAGGGCAGGGAAAACCCTGCAACGGGGAATATGACAAAAAGCTCCCAGGAAGCCGCATATTTGGGGTTCTAAACTGCTTTCGGCGGCGGTGGTTTTAAAGTGGTGACCATGATGACTTTTGAAGTCGAGACAGATAGGGAAAGAAAGTGACGCAGGTAAATGTCAGTCTGTAGTCAGTGAAAACAGATGCTTTGCCCTTTTCCTTTCCCCGCCTACTGAAATAGCTTTTCACACCTCGCACACAGGACCTGCGGACACAGAGGCAGAAAAAGATGCAGAAACAGACGGCGGAGGACAGTTTCAAGTAAAAAGACAGAAGGTCAGGGAGAGTTTCTGGAAGCCACGTTGGAGCCTGTGGTGAGTAGGGCTGGATACCGAATTCCAGACTTTTTAGGCACCGACCAAATTGCCTCTAAAGTATCGTATGGAAAAATGCCTCATCATTCAATACCTTTGGAGTAAATCAGCGTCAGGGAGCCAATCAGCACGCAGCATTCTTCTAGCAAGATCTAATGATGTCGGTGACATATTAGCACTGCTCCAAGGATCCAAACGCGCCTGGCTTTCAAAGGGAACGGGAGATGACACTCTGATTGGTTTATTGCATGTTACGCTTAGATCGTTAAAATAGGGCCCTGTGTCTTTGAGTTTTGGACAAGCAGGTACTGTAAAGGAAATGGCTCATTCAAATGTTTTTAGGTGAGCCTTTTTTATTCATTTCAGAGGTTTAGAGTTTGTGACCTTTGTGTCTGGGCTGTCTGTGATTCAGGCTCTGTTTAAGAAGTGATTTAGTGGCTTTGTGGAGGTGCTAGCAGACTTACAGGCCTAGCAGATGGATTTTGAAGAGGTGTGTGTGTGTGTGTGCGCGCGCGCATGGGTGTGTTCACAGATTTGCTGTAAGAGGCACATTGTAAGTTTGTCCAACAAAACAACAAAGTGCCTTCAAAAATCCTTGAACCTTCACTGAACGTGGGAAATATCAGAATCCTACGGCTGCAATGACGGTGCAGAGACTCGTTCACTTATATTCAGACAGACAGTATGATTAAAAAAAATAGTGTGTATTTTGAACATTAAAGCATGTAAACATGTAGTAGAAAGCCCAAACACAAGTACAAGCCTGCAAAAAAGAGCAGAATAAAGCCCTGTCTGGTTTTCAGACTTCACCGTGCTATGGAAACACTCCTCTATTGACAAACTGCAGAAGCTCTTTGGCTGCTGACGGCCAATCACAGACACTATTAGATCTTGGTAGAAGCACGCTGCGTGCTGATTAGCTCACTGACGCTGATGTGATTTACTCCTCAGGTATTGAAATTGGGCACAGGCAATTCGGTCGGCGCCTAAAAAGTAGTGGTTTTGGTACCCGGCCCTACATGCTGACCCTGCAGAAACAGGCCAGCAGACCCATCTCTGTGTGAGTGCATTAAGCCTGGACGATCCCCCCTCCCCCTCATCGTAGCGTCTTAGTAAACCAACCTTCACGTATAGTAGGTCAGCTCGTCTTGCCCGTGGCCGCGAGTTGACCCGTGTCCCAAAGTCTCAGTCTCACAGTAATGTAGGTCTGAAGAGACTGCAGAGAGGAGGTAGGGGGGGAGAGGGGGAGATGAAAGCCCCAGAGAGTAAAAACACGACGGGGATAATCCAATCACGGACGCTTTACAGAGCTTTTGAAGAACGAAGGGAGGGGGGCCCACTTTTCAACTTTTGACCCCCACAATCTCAGAGAAAACCCCTGTTTTTAAATGTTCTTACAGTCGTAGTTGCGACGATTATAGATGTTGTCGGTACGATTATAGTCTGAAGGATTTCACGATTATCACGATTATGATGCGTGAATCAGTTTCACCACGAATGTATAAAATCACGTGACCACTCTAGATTTGAACGTGTCATCTTTTGCTGCCTTGAAACAGAAATAACAGTTTTGTTAATGGTGTTGTTAAAAAAAGATTACGTGACCAATCGTCAAACTTTTTATTTCAATTAATCTGACAGGTTTAGAGAGTTCCTTCCTGAGGCTATTTTGCAGAGGCACCGCGGCTCCGTCCGGCGCTTGGTGCGCCCAAGTGATTGGTTTAAAGAAATGCCAATAAACCAGAGCACGTTTTTCTGCCATCCCGGAATGCTGTGTGGACTAGCCAGACCCTCCTCCGCAGCACTGTGGAGGAGGGTCTGGCAATGCGAGACTAGTCACACCACAAACAAAAGGTCAAGTTGGCAACAGCAGTGCTGTCCTTCTTAAGACGTTGGCCCTAGAAACGGCCCTGCTAGCTGTTGTTTCTAAAAGTCGGAGCCACTTCTAGACACGATGCACCTGTCACGGGTAGGGTTGGGTAACGAAACCCAGTTCCACTATGGAACCAGTTCCTACGCAACCGGTAGGAATCGAACCGGATTAGAATGCAAATTTCAGTTCTTCATTTCGGTTCCACTTAATGTGTCTTCCCTCTGGGCTCACCAAAACGGCCGTAAAAGCATATTAAACCATTCACTGCACGTGAGCGCTAGTAAACATATTACATCTTTGATGTCATTTTTCAGTTTTTCAAGGATCGGTTTATCATTTTAAAAGTACCGGTTCGGCATCGGAATCGTAAAAATCCAAACGATACCCAACCCTACTCCCAGGGAGATGCGCGGCATGTTGCCAATGACGAAATGCAATGATGAGATCTCTTTGCAGCCTTATATCCCATAGGGCAGGGGTCTTTGATAATACATTACAAATTATGTTAAGACATTTTAAACTTGAAATTCAATTCAAACTAAGAAATGAATAATTTGGTGGCCCCCCTGCAGTAACTCTGAGGACCTCCTAGGGGTCCTGGACCCCCTGTTGAAGACCTCTGCCATAAGGAATGAAGAAGAGAACGTAAGTAACGTTTTAAGCGGTAACGTCAGTGACATGTTTGGGCTGTTGCGCTGTAAAACGTCGGCTCCCGACTCGTTAGCTGTTAACTGCGTCGTTAACATCGCCGTACACCGTGAACATTAAACAGGCTAATGTTAGCCAACCGGTAACGTTGACAAGCTGGCAAACACTTAACAAACAACGTTAACAAACAATAAAGTCGTTAGCAAGCTTAGCAGCTTGGGTCGAGATCCCCCGTTGCAGCTCCAGCTGTCCTGATGTCAGGGCCGGGCTCTGCTCTGCGCTTTTTCCTTCTGTTTGCTTACTTGATAAGAATCGCAGCAGTATCCCACCACGGGACGCCATTGTACATCACTCTGACGGTCAATACTGGCAGTGGCCAGCGTCTGCTTTCACGTGTCTAGGGCGCGTTTGTCAAGGAGGTTTAATAAGAACGGCACGCACTGCCACAAACAACGTGCAGCCAGTTAACACTTGGTGTAGCCGAGCCTTTACGTTGAATTAACCGTGAAAGCGCGGTCAACAGTGAACTCGGTTAACCGCTGCATCCGTAGTTGTAGTCCATTGTGTATTCAACCCATGTCTGTTCTTTGCAGAGAGCTAGTTGGTATCATGTTGGTCTCACTCTCTGTGAGTATACGGGAGACTTATGTTAGGAATGGGGGAGGTTACACACCAACAGTTGACTTTGCTCCGCTGTCAAGAAGAAACTCAGTTCAGTTCTCATTGTACAAACACACTGTAAGTTGCAGATCTCTGTTGTTGGCGTTGTCATTTGGCAGGGAGGCTCTCCTCCCGTCAGCTCTGTGTTTTGGTCGTGGCGATGAGTAGCTGGATTAGACGGGTCATTGTTTGTGTCATCGTCCCTGCAGACTGTGGAAGAGACTTTAATCCGCGGCTGCTGCAGGTCGATGAGTAGAATAGATGAATACATGTTGCAGTCTCTCATGTGTTCCGTGTCAGGCTACATTTACATTGCTACGATGTATGTGGCTTCCTATGTGCCTTTCGCTCTGTGAGCCAGATGACTGTAAAGCGTCTGTTGTGATGTTTTAATTGGCTGTCGGTGTCCTCGTCGCCCTCCGTTGTGCCAACACACTTCCCCTCCTCCTCCCGTTTGCCTCTGGGTATTTTTTCATGCCGCGGGCCACCGTTCATGACATCAGCGCGCGAAAATACCCCCCCCACACCCTCAATTATTGATAGTCAACATGCTTTTCCTGCTCTCTCTCTCTCTCTCTCTCTCTCCCACTACACTGAGCGCTGTCGCCAAACAGACAAAGCTTGGGGAGCATTCCTTTTTATACGAGGAGACATTTTTTGAGGTGAACTACAACACACTTATGTCACAGGCATTAAACAATAACAACTGCGAGGGACCATTCTGGTGTTTATTCATGTTTTATGCGTTATTTACTTCCCCTTTCACCCATTTTCCTGAACATTGCATAAGTTTTAAGACTGATTTGGCTCTTTCCAGGCAAAAATTTGCTTAAAAAAAGCAAATAAAGTCTCTGTTTATTATATCTAATATCAGTGTTTTCGCTAGGTTTGTGGAATTTTTGGATTGTTCCACAGATTGTATTCTTCAGCTATAGGAAAGTGCATGTTAAGCGATACTTGGCTTGAAAACAAACTGAATTTAGGGCTTGGTTAAAGCCAATTAGCCTACTGCTTCTTATGCAAGAAAGCAATTCATTTTGTGACTCTGTGTTTCCTTGTACGTTTTGATTGTTGATGTCATGATGTAGGTCTTAAATTTCATTCATAATGGATACGACGGAGCTTTATCGGACCCTGTGTGGAATTTGGGTCGCGATCAGAAGAAGCCGTTTAAGTGGCCTCTGTGTCGTCCGCAGCGCTCAGAGACTTCCCCTTCCATTAACGTCTCCGGCCGCTGCTTCAGAAAAAGCTCTTTTGTGTTCCTCAGACTCAACCCACTCAAACACATTTCAACCCCAGGGTCAAAGGCACCGGGCCGGCCTCCGTGTTTCTGTCTCAGGGGTCAGAGGTCACAGAGAAGCCCCTGTGGGCGGTTTTGTCCGCCTTGTCAGAGACGGTTTAGAACCGAGACGGCCCCAACTCAAGAGTAGTTTCCTGTATCTGTGTCCCGTAGGCTCGCGGCAGGTCCTGAGTGTATTGATTCTAATGGGAGAAGTAAACGAGGAACACAGATCATGAGTGATTATTTCGCCCCGTAGAAACCAAAGTCAATATTGGAGCCATTCTTCACAAGCCACAAATCTCCGGAACTTTCTGACACTAAAATTGGCAATTTTTCCGACCTGATGCGGACCTTGGAGGCGCTGCTCTACTGTATAACATGGTGACAGATTGCCGTGACAGGGGTTTTCGGAGACGTCTGCTAATCGATTTGTGTTTGGCCAACAATCCAAAATGAAAGCTATTTGTGCTGTGTCCATCACTGACTTATCCTCTCTGTTCCTCCCTCTGTAGTGGCGCTGAAGAACCAGCTGTCCAACGTCACGGCGAAGAGTGGTGCTCACAGTGACGGCCGCGTGCCCGAGGGGGAGCTGCTGCTGCAGGTTGGGGAGGCTGCTGTCATATTTAGACTTCCATCATCAGTGAACGTGTTTTACTGATTTTCTCTTATGTCCTTAATCAGAGCTGGCGCTGTCCTTAAAAGGGTTAGTTATTTTTTTTTGTCGAAGTAACAACAATCTTCGACACTGGTCCAGTACTAAGCGAAAACGCTGTGACCCGCAGCTGCAAACCGGGCTGCAATGCTATCCTTTAGGGCAGGGGTCTTCAATGTTTTTCAAGCCAAGGACCCCTTAACTGAAAAAGAGATGGAGCAGGGACCCCCTACTACATATATTGTATAAAATGAAGTTGCATATTAATCTGGTCCTACTATAACTTTTAGGGCAGCATGAAGCATTTATAGATACATTGTTTGCATAGAATACTAAGCTATTAAAGTAGCCTAATAATTGTTGGCATGCTTTTATAAATCATGTTTTAATGTTAAACACATGTGGAACAGTCAATCCTTTGGGATGAACTGTATCTGTAGATGGCTACCTTACATTACCATCAGTGGGGATTTGTATTTGCTAATAATATGTTGGAACCTCTGCAGTGACTCTGAGGACCCCCTTGGTGTCCCGGACCCCCTGTTGAAGATCCCTGCTTTAGGGCAAATGTGCAAAGTCAATTTTGTCCACTAAAAGTGCTGTTTTTGCCGCTGACAGGCTCAGATTATTGTTCTAAGTGTTTGACAACATTATGGAAAGGATCCCTACAGAGATAGACCTTTTTTTAAAGAGTAAATTCATCTTGGTTGAAGCAGAAACAGCTCCCAAATCGTTATCTCTAAACCCACCAGACTAGCGTGTGTATAGAGCCAGCATATTTTCACAGGTAAATCGGTAAACTATGTGTTTATTTCAGCCAAAACTACAGTCGTGATTGTTGGAACACCAGAAAGAGTAACCAAAACGGCTTTTCATAGGTTCATTTTGTGTCTGACGACTTTGAATGAAGTGTGTTTTACGATGATAAAATTACTGTTTATTTACATGGAGTCTGGTGGGTTTAGCGATAGCAATTTCGCAGGCGTTTTTATGTTTGAAAAAGGGATCTTATTGTTTAACAGAAAGGTCGACCTCCTTAGAAATCCTTTCCATAATGTTGTCAGACACTTAGAATAATAATCTGAGCCCAGTGGCAAAATCAAGCCCTTTTTTGGACGTAAATTGAAAGTGCGCAATTGCCCAATAACTTCCACTGCAGCTCATTTTCCCTGATCGCCGACTGCAGCGATCTCTCTCAATACTGGACCAATGTCAAAGCTTGTTGTTCCCATCAGTCACTTAGACACAAAAACATAGGAAAATAGTCTGGTCAAGGTTGAAAAAAACCCGAAATTACCCTTTTATTCAGAATTGTAGGTGATTTTGAAGATATGACGTTGAGAAATATCTGTGTGGAGATGGAAATTAATTAAAAACATAATTTTAGGATGATTCATTCGATAGGACAGCCCTATCAGACACACATTCCTGAAAGATACAACCCCAAAAAGTAACGCTTTAATGTGGTGTGGACTAAAAGAATGTGGCTCAACTATACAGATGTATTTACACGTTACAGACATCTGGATACAGTTTGTATTCAAAGTGTTTGATCACTACCATCCCTTTAGAACGTCTCGGACATGTTGACATCTGGATTAGAATGTGACTGGACTGGGCACAGTCGAATAGCTATTAACTAGACACCCCTGGCTCTGAGGATCTGAGTTCGTTGTGGCTTTTTTTTTCCTGTGCATCATGCGAAGACTCTGCACACAACAGCAACAACTGGCGGTTGTACGGTCAGTTCAAATCCTTCTGATGGAGGGGAGGCTGCTCTGCACAGCAGGACAAGAGCAGAAATGGCTTGTTTTCGTGTTCTCGTTTCAGCTTTTGGAAAATAGTTAGAGAGATGAGTTTGGAGTTTACCGCAGGGATGAGTTGTTTTTCACTTCCATCTCACGCTATTATTGTTTTCAAAAGCCATATAATGGCATTGTATTGTGTCATATATGTGTGTGTGTGTGTGTGTTTACTCTCTGAGAGAGACCCCCCCACACACACACACACACACACACACACACACACACACACACACACACACACACACACCAGATACCAGTGAAATCTCATGGTTCTTGATACCCAATTCGATACCACGGTCAAAAACTTAAACAAAACGATGAATCCCCTGTCCTTCTTTTATAAGGTGTATTTTAGGATAACACAGATAACACTTGGGACTGTTGGGACAGTGTAATACCATTGATAAATGTTTTGAAAAGAATATTTATGTATTGATTTTGCTTTGCTATAGGCACTATTGACGCAGCGGGGCCGGTATTAACTCACATTATCGCGCCGTTTTGACAAAAAGAGAGCTGAGCCAGAAGGCAAAGCTCTCAATCTACCGGTCAGTTTTGGTTCCTACCCTCACCTATGGTCATGAAGGCTGGGTCATGACCGAAAGAAGGAGATCCAGGGTACAAGCGGCCAAAATGGGTTTCCTCAGGAGGGTAGCTGGCGTCTCCCTTAGAGATAGGGTGAGAAGCTCAGTCATCCGTGAGGAGCTCGGAGTAGAGCCGCTGCTCCTTCGCGTCAAAAGGAGCCAATTGAGGTGGTTCGGGCGTCTGGTAAGGACGCCCCCTGGGTAGGGATGGGGATCGTTAATTTACATTGATATTGATACCATTTTCTTGAGACTGCTTAACGATCCAAGTCTTCATCGATACCATTATCGCTACTTTTCTGTTATTTGGTGGAAAGACGAGACGACAAATTCTTAATCTTAACAGAACCTTTTGTTGCAAAAAGTCTGTGACTGTTCTATTTCTCTGTTGCTGTTTTTGGTATTTTTGACAACTTATGGTCATATCTAACTCTTCTGCCCCTGGGTGATTCCTCTTTGCTGTTTTCGATCTTTGTTTCAGCTGCAATGACAGACCAGCCTTCCATTGGTTGACAAGACGTAAACAAGCTTTGGGGAAGCTTGTCTTTACCTATAGTCTTTACGTACTGTAAATCATTTTTCCGGTTCACGCACGTATCTATTTTTAGACATCACGTTATATGAGCCACTAGTCTCGATAGCAGTATCGATAAGCTCGGACCTTAATGATTTTTGGGTTATGAGAAATTTGGAACCGGGTCCTTAATAGAACCGGGTCTCGAGACCCATCCCTACCCCTGGGCGCCTCCCTAGGCAGGTGTTCCAAGCACGTCCAGCTGGGAGGAGGCCTCGGGGAAGACCCAGGACTAGGTGGAGGGATTATATCTCTCCCCTGGCCTGGGAACGCCTCGGGATCCTCCAGTCAGAGCTGGCTAATGTGGCTCTGGAAAGGGAAGTTTGGGGTGGAGCTGTTTCCCCCGTGACCCGACCCCGGATAAGTGGATGACATGTATGCATATACTACACGCAAATAGGACTATAGCTCTCATCTGGAAGACAATGGAGGCACCTACAACTTGTGCTCGGATCAAGAGTATGGCGCAATGTATGTCCACGGAGAGACTGACATATAAAGTATATTGCAACGTGACATCATGACTTCACGTAAACATACACGCCCACTTTCTTAAGCCAAGTGGCATGTTATCTGTACGCATTTTGAGCTGAGTGTATGTCTGCGCTGTATACAGCAGACGTAAACATACACACTTGGCGTGTTATCGCCACGTGGCATGTTATCGCGAGAAGAAAAGCGGTGGTTGAGTTTAGGAAACGTGACACGGGACACGAAGGAAACGTGACAGGCGGGACACGGTCCCCGGTCTCCTGGGTGAAAGTCTTTCATACTACCCGCTACGGCGTAAATTCACACGCAATCACAAGGTAATGTAAGTCAATGGAGGCCAAACGGCGTTGATAAACACGCTAAAAAGCGAGTATGCGTCTTCATAACACGCCAATAAATGGCATACGAATTGGCGTGTCGTACATACGCCACTTCATGAGATCAGTCTGTATATTGAGAGGACATTGAGGGTGTATGAGATAATCGGGAAGACATTTGACCGGTTTATAAAAGACGAAGACATTGGGGAGCTGCTACCGTGAAATATATAATTTGCTTTTTGTTTTTTGATTGCTGTATTACGGCAGAGGTTGACAGAGAAATATTGTTGTGGGTTGGGATGAGGGAGGGGGGGGTTTGTTGAAAAATTGTATTTGCAATACAAAATGAATATAAACATTGTTTAAAAAAAGAAGTATTGATCCCAGAGGAGTAAATGGGTCACTGCAGCGGTGAAGAATCACAGATCAGCAGCCTCCTCCTTCAGCTGCTCTGTTCCATTACAGACGGCGGCCCATGAATTATACAGAGCCGGTGAACACATCTATTATTGAAGTGGAAAGGGGGGGGGTTTGGATGAAGGATGAAGATTGTGTGCCTTGGTGGAGCTGGAAACCGACTAAAAGCATTCAAAGTATTCTTAGATGTTTGACAGGATATCACCAAATCTTTAACACACCCGTCATGCATTCATATGGTCCTCTTTTAGAGAGTGAGGTGTGTGTGCGAACTGGGTCAGTGTGCTTTTGGGAAATGCTTATTTTATGGTAAATAGAGAGAGAGAGAGAGAGAGATTTCCTGTGTTTGCTGTCATTGGGTTGTCATCTGACAGAGACAACAAACAGACGAATCTGCAGTAAATATTTATGCCACTCCACTCTGAATTCTGTGTGTGTTTGTGTGTGTGTTTGTTGGGTGTGGTCACATACTGTACTGTAGGTTGGGTTTTTTTTGCAGTTAGTTGTAAAGCTTAAATCTTAGATCCCAAACCAATCTGTTCATGAATCAATAATAGATTCTGTTTTAAGGTCCCATATTCTGCAAAAAATTTTTTTTTTCGCTTCATACTTTCTACTAGATCATGTTTACAACATAATATTTTCATACTGTCTTGTCTGAAACGCTCCGTTTTAACGCCTGTCTCTTTAAGACCAGTTATAACTGTACATACATATACTAAATACAGGATATACCTGCATACATATATACTAGTACATATACTAAAATGATGGTGATCTAAGAGAACTCTCGGGGTAAGTAGTGTGGTCTAAGACAGTGGTTCTCAAGCTTTTTTTCAATAATGTTCCCTCTTTTGAACAGTTTTTTAAAGCCATGTACCCTCTAACGTACCCCTATTTGAGAAACACTGCTCTAAGAGATACAGTCAACAGCTCGTAATACTTACAACTCTGTGTCTCTCTCACTGAAAACGTTGTCGCCCACTTGCTGTTGACAGCCATGCGGCGCCCGACCCGATTGTCTTACGTGTTGTCGCTGCGTCTCTGTCAAAGCGAATGATGTTAAAACCATCAAGGTGAAAGTCTGCATCCTCTCTGTTAAACAGACTGGTTTGTCGATAATCCATTTCTGAGAATATAGTTCCCAGTATGTATACGGTTAGGAGATGGCTGTGTCTCATGTGACCTTGTTATTTGTACACGCCGTGACTATACAAATCAGAACATGTAAACAGGAACATGTTGGCGTTATTTTGTCACTTATTGGGAGCAGTAGGCTAGATGGAGCCGGTTACCTCCAGGATCTGTGCTAAGCTAGGCTAGCGGTGGGTGCGTCAGACAGAGTTACGACACGCACGGAGATGAGAAGGGTATGTATGGACTTATCTAACTCTGGGGGATACGGGGAATAAGACAAAGTCCCAATAAGTCAGCGTGTTCCTTTAAAATAGAAACTTGACAGCTCAAACAAAGACCACAACTTACCGTAGGATAAGTCAAGATGAGGGTGTGTGTATTAATTGAGCTCAGAGCTGTGCAGGGAGCTTGAAATCAGCCAACCAGAATGAAGCAAGCAACCCTGCCCAATACAACAAATGTTAATAGCACACCAGAGAACAAGTAAATTAAAATGAATCAAAGATTTGCCTCTTTCAAGTCACACGTATCTGCTATCGAGTAGGACCCTCCTACCTAAATGTCGATTATCCAGCAGCTAAGAGAAGCTGTCTTGTTTTAAGCCTGATGCTGATGAATTTTTGACATTACGTAATGGCTTTTGAAAGAGGTTTCGAAAAGGGATCCAACAGCACCGATTCAAACCATGCGATGTGGAAATGAGGAGTGTATACTGTCTGTTGTCAGACGAAGGCTGTGTTCCTACGGAGGTCATCATCACCCTCGCCAGGGAGGTGTAGGCGGGACCAGCGGGATGCCGTTGTGACTCTTTGCCGTGTCGGGACACGGTGTCATCACCTCTTCCCCGAACCCCGAGGCTCGAGGAGGGAGAGGAGTGATGATGAGTACTGACCTCCTTCTCTTCTTCCTCTTCCTCTCTTTCTGCCCGTGGGGAGTCTCATCCCTGTTTTTGTTTTTTTATTTCTTTATGTCTCCTCTTATTCTTTCTCCGGCCCCATTTCTTCTCTTTCTTCCTTGTGCTCACTGGAATCTGATAGTAGCAAGTGAAGGCCCTGCAAAATGTAATTTACGGTTTCAAAACCAGTACAATTTTCCGTCATACCGTTCCTGTGGTATGAGCTTTTTTTTTAGTCGTCAAGGACAGAAAGTGCAGTTTAGAAATCCGTCTCCCTGCCAGTGTACAGTGTGTTTAATAAATAAAATACATTGTGGTCAATGAAAAAAAAAAAAAAAAGTTGTTGTTTTTTACCCAGACATTTAAAAAATAATACATTTTAAAGCTGTAATTGCAATGCCGCATTACAGTCAAACCGTGGTATTTTAGCTGAAGGTTATCATACCATCAGAATCTTATACCGGCCCATGCCTAGTAGGGTTGGGTATCGTTTGGATTTTTACAATTCCGATGCCGATGACCGGTACTTTTGAAATTATTCCGATTCCTACCGGTTGCGTAGGAACCGGTTCCATGGTGGAACTTGGTTTTGATACCAAACTCTAATGCTCTAATGCCTAGCGAAATGTTTTTGTCGTTAGCTGACATTTGGGTTTCAGCAGGTAAAACTACCTTTAGTGCATGTGCATTAAATATGTTTATACATAGGGCTGGGTATCAAAAAATGTCGATACCGTGACTCGGATACCGGTTCTTAAACGATATTTTTTTTGCGATACCAATTTTATAAAACGAAAACTAATTTACAACATTACATGTTACATTTTTCCTGCGTGCCTAGACGGCCAATCAGCAGCATTATTGCATCTCGGTAGAAGCATGCTGCGTGCTTGCGAGTGTCCGACAACATTATGATTTGAATCCATATGGAGATAGACCTTTTTGATAAAGAGTAAGATCCTTTTTGTTAAACATCAAAAGCCCTGAAATCGCCATCGCCAAACCCACCAGACTCCATGTAAATAAACAGTCATTTTAACATCGTAAAAACACGCTTCATTCAAAGTTAACAGAAACAAAATAAAACCATCAAAAGCCGTCTTGATTCCTCTTTCAACTGTTCCAACAAGCACCGCTCTGGTTTCGTTGAAATAAACCCTTAATTCACCCATTTACATGTGATTTATATGCTGGCTCTATACACGCCAAAAGTACTGATTATTTAAATAGAGTCTGGTGAGTTTGGCAATGGCGATTTCGGGGGCTGTTCCATGTTAAACAAAAAGGTCTATCTCTGTAAGGATCCTTTCCATAATGTTGTCAGAACTTTTAGTGGACAGACATTTGCCCCATAGGGTCACATTGCAGCTTGTTTCACGGATGCGTGTTACAGCATTCTCGCTCAATACTGGACCGATTTCAAAAGATTTTTGTCCACATTAGTCACTAAGACACCAAAGCGTGGGGAAAAAAAGAATACACTTTCAATCATTGTGAACATTATACAAACAAATCTTCTCTGTGCAGGCCCTGAATGGCTTCGTCCTGGTCGTGACAGCGGAGGGAATCGTCTTCTTCTGCTCTCACACCATCCAGGATTACCTCGGCTTCCATCAGGTAAAACAAGTCGCTTATCCCAACCCAGCGGCCTATTCTTATTCTTCTTGACTCTTTGGATTAGGCAGTGTGTCCTCCTTTAGTTTGGCTTGTTTCATCCGGGTGAGAATGATAACATCCCCAGCACCGAGACTCCTGAAAACATTTCTGTTGGAAACAGAGAGGAAACAATAAGGAATTATGGGTAGAGTTGCTACTCCAAGACTTATGTGATGCTCATATTCACACATTTCTTCATGTGTTCTCAACTGAAGTCCACACCTTCATAGGCACATTTCCTTCACTTTAGTGTAAAAAAGTCTGGGTCATTTTATGTTTAGTCTCGCAATGCCAGGCCTACTGTACTGTATAAAGCTCCACAGCGCTGTGGAGTAAGGTCTGGCTACACCACAGATGCATTCTGGGATAGGAGAAAAAATAAATGTTCTGGGTTGTTTGAATTATTTTAAACCAGTCGCAATTTGGGCGGCGCTAAGCTCCGGACGCAGCAACCGTGACTCTGCTAAATAGTCTCGGGAAGGAACTTGTTTTGGTGGAACATTTGCACCCCGCAAAAGAAAACGCCTCATACAATATTAAATGAAGTCAACTGTTGACACAATAGAGTAACGTGAGCCATTTAAATTAGCTGGACACATGGTTAAATCTCATTGGCTCTTACCAGTGGAGGGGTAGAGTACGCGCAGCGGGGCAAGGAGGCATTTCATTGGTTTTCTTCACGGGATTACAGCAGCTACAGATGAAGGATCTTTTCCCCTCTTTTTTCCATAGCCCATTAGTTCATTATTGCTGTCCAGTAGAGATCTCGTCGAGGTAAAAATCATCTCGCGATATCGCTCACAAGTGCAGAGCAGCCGCCAGCAGACAGAGTCTAACTTTACTTTTAATGATATTAAACAAAATGTTCTCCCCTCGTCTTAAAATGGTCATAAATCAATACAAGAGCAGCCTCCTTCCTTGTTTACTGCCGCAATGAAACGCTTGGTTACGTTGTAACCACGGTTCTCTGAGTAAAGACAATTTTTTCCAGTCATATTTCTCAATTAAAGTTTCCTTTAAAATAGTGTTGAAATCTCGTGTCTCGTTATCGTGAACCCGATCTCGTGTCTCGTCTCGTCACACCCCTACTGTCCAGAGAGTGTATTTTGGAAATGGTTACCAACCCTGCCTTTTAAATGAAGTTAACTGTTAACACGATAACAGTAACGTGAGCTATTTAAATGAGCTGATACATGGTTGAACCTCATTGGCTCTTACCAGCGTATCTCCGTGTGTACTTCGTCCACAGCGATCCCACCTATCGCTCCCAAAACGTCCCAGTTAGAGAGGAAACGCCCTAAACATATTCTTTGTAAATCTTTATAATCATATCCCTGAAAGAACCAAGCAGGCCTGCCTTGTTGCACCGTCCAAATTGTCTTCAAAACTCGCCATTTTCAGCGTGTAGCTCGCTCGCTCAACGTTTGTTGTTGTTTCCCGTAGCGAAGGGATTTTGAGAACACTAACACACACGGAGTGGAAAGTGAGGGGCAGTGTTCTTCCGTTGAACCAGGCTACTTTATGTATAATTTAACTCATAATTGGTTAATGTGACTTCATTTTATTATGCGAATAACATGAAGACCCTCTTATCATATCTCACATGTTTGATAGTCTTTTCTCTTAGCTGGGTCCAACATGAAGACATGTATAGTCTTCACTGCCGCAGCAGGCTAAATGTGTTGTGAATTATGAGGAGTTTTTTTCAGGCTGCAGAGGCAGAGCGGTGGAGTTAAAAAGCTCAACGAGGCTCATGACGGACCCCGAGAGCACCGAGCACCCCGAGGATTGAAACAAGCACATATGGAGCGAGAGCTTTAATCCAGCCTCTGCCTCAAGTCTAATCCCATTTCGGTGAATGTGATTATCAAATTAGCCAAAGTCTGTCTATCTGACACACACACACACACACACACACACACACACACACACACACACACACACTTACGTACACACAGGCCCTTTCTTCACTGCTTAGAACAGGGCACGCTCATAGTCATGGCGTACAACAACAATCAAGTAACAAATGAAGTTAGTTTAGTTTATCTTTGCAAAAGAAGATAATAAGGACATGAGGACAATAAAATAAAGAAAGCATTTTCAGTGCAAGAGCGGAATGAAGCTTAAAAGGCTTATACAAATTTGAAATTGGAAACACACACACACACACACACACACAAATATATATACAGTCAGGTCCATAAATATTGGGACATCGACACAATTCTAATCTTTTTGGCTCTATACACCACCACAATGGAGTTGAAATGAAATGAACAAGATGTGCTTTAACTGCAGACTTTCAGCTTTAATTTGAGGGTATTTACATCCAAATCAGGTGAACGGTGTAGGAATTACAACAGTTTGTATATGTGCCTCCCACTTTTTAAGGGACCAAAAGTAATGGGACAGATTAACAATCATAAATCAAACTTTCACTTTTTAATACTTGGTTGCAAATCCTTTGCATTCAATTACAGCCTGAAGTCTGGAACGCATAGACATCACCAGACGCTGGGTTTCATCCCTGGTGATGCTCTGCCAGGCCTCTACTGCAACTGTCTTCAGTTCCTGCTTGTTCTGGGGGCATTTTCCCTTCAGTTTTGTCTTCAGCAAGTGAAATGCATGCTCAATCGGATTCAGGTCAGGTGATTGACTTGGCCATTGCGTAACATTCCACTTCTTTCCCTTAAAAAACTCTTTGGTTGCTTTCGCAGTATGCTTCGGGTCATTGTCCATCTGCACTGTGAAGCGCCGTCCAATGAGTTCTGAAGCATTTGGCTGAATATGAGCAGATAATATTGCCCGAAACACTTCAGAATTCATCCTGCTGCTTTTGTCAGCAGTCACATCATCAATAAATACAAGAGAACCAGTTCCATTGGCAGCCATACATGCCCACGCCATGACACTACCACCACCATACTTCACTGATGAGGTGGTATGCTTTGGATCATGAGCAGTTCCTTTCCTTCTCCATACTCTTCTCTTCCCGTCACTCTGGTACAAGTTGATCTTTGTCTCATCTGTCCATAGGATGTTGTTCCAGAAATGTGAAGGCTTTTTTTAGATGTTGTTTGGCAAACTCTAATCCGGCCTTCCTGTTTTTTGAGGCTCACCAATGGTTTACATCTTGTAGTGAACCCTCTGTATTCACTCTGGTGAAGTCTTCTCTTGATTGTTGACTTTGACACACATACACCTACCTCCTGGAGAGTGTTCTTGATCTGGCCAACTGTTGTGATGGTGTTTTCTTCACCAGGGAAAGTATTCTTCGGTCATCCACCACAGTTGTTTTCCGTGGTCTTCCGGGTCTTTTGGTGTTGCTGAGCTCACCTGTGCGTTCTTTCTTTTTAAGAATGTTCCAAACAGTTGATTTGGCCACAACTAATGTTTTTGCTATCTCTCTGATGGGTTTGTTTAGATTTTTCAGCCTAATGATGGCTTGCTTCACTGATAGTGACAGCTCTTTGGATCTCATATTGAGAGTTGACAGCAACATATAAATGCAAATAGCACACTTGAAATGAACTCTGGACCTTTTATCTGCTCCTTGTAAATGGGATAATGACGGAATAACACACACCTGGCCATGGAACAGCTGAGCAGCCAATTGTCCCATTACTTTTGGTCCCTTAAAAAGTGGGAGGCACATATACAAACTGTTGTAATTCCTACACCGTTCACCTGATTTGGATGTAAATACCCTCAAATTAAAGCTGAAAGTCTGCAGTTAAAGCACATCTTGTTCATTTCATTTCAACTCCATTGTGGTGGTGTATAGAGCCAAAAAGATTAGAATTGTGTCGATGTCCCAATATTTATGGACCTGACTGTATTAGGATAACTGAGATAAAACCATGCCAGTCTCTAGGTATGGTGAAGGGTATGTGATGATGTGGGGGGGGTATTTTAATTCCAGAGACCAAGGGAACTTTATCAGGATGCATAGTATTCTGGATCCATGAAATAACTGGCCTTTCAAAATAATAATCTGCCTGCCTCTATGGGAATTTAACATAGGGGTGTGTATACTTATGCCCCCTGTATTTTAAGGAAGAACATTTATGTATTTAGAATATATTATTCATTCACAAAGAAAATTGGTGTCCTTAAAGGTTGGATTTCTCCTCATTTTTTTAATTAAGGCATTAAGATCAATTTCCAAAAGATGGATTTTTATTCCTCTTTTTAGTCAACTTTAGCATGGGTGTGTATACTTATGCAAGCCACTGTATATGTATTGTCCCTGACAAAGAAACTGATATATATATATACATATATAAATTTTTTTTTTTAAAGATGTTAAAGCTTTAAAATAGTTTAGCACAACCTTTTGCTTCACGATGCGATGCTGGCCAGGCTGCGGAAAGCCCAAAGTCCCCTTTCTCATTTTTCTGTTTGAGAAGTATTTCACGGAACACTTCTGCATGTCAAAATTCCTCTTTGGTGACCCGAGTTTGATCCCCCTCCCGCGCTGGGAGGGTGGCTCCACTCTGGTCCTCGGCCAGGTCATGCTGGGCCTGGACCGCAGAGATCGGGGTCACAGGGGCCTTTGGCTCCGGTTCAAGTATTTGAATCAAATGTTCAGCGACTCTTGATTTCTTTTGGCTCCACTTCAAGGCAAACGGAATCAAACCCCCTCAGGGTAACCTGCTAGCAGTGACATCTGCCTCAACTCGTGTAGTCTCATATTCAGTCTTAAACTTGTACTTTTGAAAAATAAGGTAAAATGTAGAGCTGTAACAATCCCAAATGTTGCTGTACAATTAATTGTCTCACACATATTTGCGATTCACAACAGTATTTTCTCTTTCAGTCACATTTTAAAAATACTTATTTATTTCTTACTTTCGTAAACAAATTAAAGTTTTGAACGAGTCCCGGATATGTTTTTTTTTTTTTTTTTGGTTATACTGTATATCACTGTCATGTGACCCAGATAAAGTAATCACACAAATCCACAGCCTATAACGTAAATAATGCCTCTTTATTATCATAAAATGTTTTTGCTAACTGTATCTCCCCTAAAATGTTCCCTTTATGATTTTTTTGTGTAACTTCATCTTGACTCATCATGCTGTATGTTACGTCGTCCTGTCAGACCGACGTGATGCACCAGAGTGTGTTTGAGCTGATCCACACTGAAGACCAGCAGGAGTTCAGGAGCAACCTGCACTGGGCCCTCAACCCCCCTGCGGACCCCTCAACAGGTCTGTAAACTGGAGATAATTCAATTCATCTCCATGCTGTGTCTGCAAAGGAAGGTCTGAATACACTTAAAAAGTGCCCTACATTGCCATGCTAGTCTGCCATTGCCAGACCTTCCTCCTCCACAGCGCTGCGGAGGAGGGTCTGGCTAGTCCACACAGCATTCCTGGATGGGAGGAAAACGTGCTCTGGTTTATTGGCATTTCTTTAAACCAGTCGCAATCGTCTTGGGTGGTGCTGAGCTCCGGACGGAGCCACGGTGCCTCTGCTAAATAGTCTCAGGAAGGAACTTGTTTTGGTGGAACGTGTGTATGTTCAAAAGTAGTTTCAGTTGTGCGACAGCAAACTCCGATTGGACAGATAGTCTAGCTAGCTGTCTGGATTTACCCTGCAGAGATCTGAGGAGCAGTTAACCATAGTCCTCACAAATCCACCGGAGGTTAGAACGCCAACACAAAGAAGGGAACAGAATTTCTGGCGGCACCTGAACAATCCTGGAAGTGGAACGCCGTCCATATATAGACTATTGCCATGCTAACTGGTTAGCTAGGTGTGCTAGCTAGTCTCCCATTGCCAGCTCTAGCCACAGCACTGTGGAGTAAAATCTGGCTACACCACAGATACATTTTGGGATAGGGAGAAGAAAAATTGCATTGTTGCATTTCTTTTAACCAATCACAATTATCCCCGTGCTTATTTGCTCCTTTTGCTGAGGCCATAAGTTAATTATCGCTGCTCCAGAGAGACCATTTCAAACAGTATATAAAAAAGTGTATTTTGGAAATGGTTACCAACCCTGCCTTTTTAAATGAAGTAACGATAACAGTAAAGTGAGCTATTTAAATGAGCTGATACATGGTTGAACCTCATTGGCTCTTACCAGCGTATCTCCGTGTGTACTTCGTCCACAGCGATCCCACCAATCGCTCCCAAAATGTCCCAGTTAGAGAGGAAACGCCGTAAACATATTCTTTGTCTTTACAATCATATCCCCAAAAGTACCAAGCAGGCCTGCCTTGTTGCACAGTCCACATTTTCTTCACAACTCGCCATTTGCAGCGTGTAGCTCGCTCGCTCAAAGTTTGTTGTTTTTTCCCGAACAACTTCAACACGCAGCGAGCGGAAGGCGAGGGGCCTACAAATGTACCTCCGTTGATCCAGACTATGGCGAGTATATTAACCGCATTAGTGCTATGTCAGGCTTTTGCAGTTGCTGCCCCGAGACTCTGCAACAAGTTACCCCCTGATATTCGCACTATTACAGATGTAGCTCTTTTTAGATCCAAACTCACAACCTATTTGTTTAGACTGGCTTTTAATACGTAGTAGTCGTGTGACAATTTCCCTCTCCTCCTCCTGTTTCTATCTAACCTTTTCTGATTTTACTGTTTTCTATGTTTTCATTCTTTTTATTGGATGATATGTTGTTTTATTCTTGGTTCCTGACGTGAACACTGTGGATACCTGCTGGTAGCTGTATAAATTGATTGATTGATTGATTATTATTTGATGTCCCCAGACGGCGAGTCGGTTTCGACGTCTTCCTGCCTGGTGAGCTACAACCCCGAGCAGCTTCCCCCGGAAAACTCCTCCTTCCTGGAGAGAGGCTTCGTCTGCCGCTTCCGCTGTTTGTTGGACAACTCCTCCGGCTTCCTGGTTAGACTGACATTACGTTTCAACTCAGTTGTATTTATGAGTGTCAAATCATAACAGACGTCGTCTCAGGACACCGATAGAGTTGGTCTCGAAACCCAACAATTCCCCCAAAGAGCAAGCATTGGTTGTGACAATACAGTCCAAAGCCACACACCAAATCAACACAATGGAAGGCAGTTTGTCGAGGGCAGGGTGTTATAAGGTTTAGGTGCAGCACCCGAGCTGTTTTTGGGCAGCACCTTAAACCGATTGAAGGTAACTAAAAGACTTCTCTCAGATCTAATGATTGTAGTTGGACTTCTTTAGCTTTAAATTTTTCAGCTGTTATTTATTTATTATCTGCTCTAGCCTTTCCAACGTTTTAGACATAGATGTGGAGATAATGATGGTCCAAAATGATCCACAACACCTACCACAAAGAGACACAACATGTATGGGGACAGTTGCTTTTGTTTTATTGGAAAACGTAACATTTTCTCGAGGAAGGACACCTAAGGATGGATGGATGGACAGCCATCACAAACATTATTAGATCTTGGTAGAAGCATGCTGTGTGCTTATTGGCTCTCTGACACTGATGAGATTTTTCGATACTCGATACTAAGGAGGTGATTCCATCTGTGCCTAAAAAGTATTAAAATTCGGTACCCAGCCCTAGATAAAAATGAATCCATGTTTGAGGCTCGTGGTGTTTTTTAATGCCCGTTGGTGCAGTATGGCGTGCTACCTCAGAGTCCCTCAGGGATCAGAAGCCACTGTTTACTCCCGTAATCCGCCTTAAGAGAGCCTCGGGGTCGTGGGGAAAAGGGCTTTAATCCTCCCAGAGCAGAGGGGGAACTTGCTTAGTCAGGGTTGGTAGCTCCAGACCGGTCACTGCTTCTTCTTTCACTACGACAATTAGCCGCAGATGGAGAAAAACACTCCTGTGGTTCAGTGTCAGCGAAAACCCCTTAAACCTGCTGGGAAAACTGGGGCAGGGTCCTCCGTGAGCATGGCACCTCAGGCGCCACATACCCATCGTTCTGCACCTTTTTCAATGCTGAAATTGAAAGGCCCTGAACACCCACACAGGCGTTTTCTGTTAATCCGGCTGATTGGACGTCTTCCCAGGACTGTGTGGGTGTGGTTAGACTGATTGAGTGACATCTTCCTGAGTCCCCTGTTAGTGCTGTTGCACCCGTTAGCCAATCAGAATCAAGTACTCCCAATATGTATTTCTGATCTGTGTTGTACACAGCCCTGGATCTGGAGAGCCCTCAAATCCCATCCTCTTTTTTTTTTTTTAAATATTGTATTTATTTTTACATGTCTTTATTGATTTTTGTTTACTTACAACAACACTTCTATTTACAACCCTTCTGGGGTTCACCAACCGCCCTCAATCCTCGGTATCCTGCCCCGCATTTTCCCTCTGCAGAAGCTCCCCCTATGTTTCAATTTCTTTTTTGACACTTTTCCAAAATCCTTGAAGTCCCCAAAAAATTGTGAACAAACCCCTATTTTGCCACATTCCCTCCAACATAGTGAGACGAGATGATTCTGTTATGTATGAAGAAATAATCAGAGGTGTATTCAGATGTCGGATTTTTTGATTTCCAGTCTGTGGCTGCAACCGACGATTGTTTTCATCGTCGATTAATCTGTCGATTACTTTCTCGATGAATCGATGAATTGTTCGGTTTCTAAAATGTCAGAAATGGGGATGAGTGTTTCCCAAAAAGCCCAAGGCGACGTCCTCAAATGTCTCGTTTTGTCCACAACTCAAAGATATTCAGTTAACTGTCCCAAAGGAGAGAAGACACTACAAAATGTTCACATTTAACAAGTCAACATCTTTCTTTTTTTTTCTCCCCCACAAACTCAAAACAACTAATCGATTGATCGATTAATCACTGCGGCTCTATTCCAGTCAAATGATGTCCTGTTTTCAGTGGGGGCGGGGACTCAGATCTTTGTCAGTAAATGAAAGTTACTTTTGTTTTTTGGGGGATTTTTTTTTCGTCTAAAAGCTGAAGTTAGGAATTCACCGTCCTGCTCAAGGAAACTCCAGAAGTTTCGGTTTCGTGAAGGGGGTTTCGAACCTGCGTCTCTCGGGTCCTCCCTCACAGTGCGTTTGCGTGAGCATTAAGCCAGGTTTCTGCTTCTGTCTACCGGTCGCTATGGTTTTTGTGTAATCCCTCCTGCTATTCAGGGCTAGATTCCTGACATCACGGCTGCAGGCCCTTAAGCCCACCAAGGTCAATTAACCAGAGCTAACAGAGGAGGGGGGGGGGTCCTCACACGAGATGCCGCAGGGTGAGAAGGAGGCACAGCGGACAGCATAAAAGACTTTTCAGGTTTTTCTTTTACAGGTCTTTGTAAGGAAACCTTGGAGGGGCGATTAAGGGGTCCTTCCTCAAGAAAATACCACTGTTATCTCCATATCTGTGTCTAAAACTTTGGAAAAGCTAGAGCAGATGATAAATAACTAACACTAAAAACGCTTGACCAATCGTAGAAACCCGGCTCCACGTCCATGTCACACGTCACAAATAACTATCACTCAAAAACACTTGAAGACAACGACTTGCTAAAGAAGTCGAACTTACAATCATTAGATCTGAGAAAAGTAATTTAGTGACATTCATTTGGTTTAGGTGCCGCCCAAAATGGCTTGGGTGCTGCGCCTAAACCTTACAATAGCGTATTGTATTTGATTTGGCAGTTGAGTTCAAATATCAACAATCTTTGCGCAGCATCGCTTACTGCACCTTTTTAAGGAGAACTATCATTACAGCATTTTCAGGTTCATACTTGTGTTTTGTGTTTTTACTAGAACATGTTAACATGCTTTAATGTTCACACTTTTTCTCACACTGCCCACGGCTGCTGCTCCTGTATTCGCCCTCTGTCTGAGACGCTCTGTTGGAGCGCTTGTCTCTTTAAGCCCAGTCTTCTCCGATTGGTCAGCGTGTTTCCTCACATCCGAGTCTCCGCTGTTGCTGTCTTGCTGACTTGCAGTCCGTCTCCACGGACTGCAAGTTTAGTGTCCCAAATTCCCCATACAATGTCCCACATGCAGTTTAGTGTCCCAAATTCCCCATTCAATGTCCTTAATTAATTATGAACCTGCTAAACCACCTGTGCTACCCTAACCCTAACCTTAACCTGTCTCAAATACGACCCTCATCATTTGGGACACTCATTTTTTGGAAAATAATTTGTGACACTAAACTGCACGTAAGCCCTACTACACAACCAGACATGTTTCAGCAGTGATGTGACCCGAAATGGGGGAGAAATGACCAACATTGGCCGCCAAGATTACAGCTTTCCCTGGCGTTAGCAAGCAGCTACTTGCAGTTAGCAATGGCTTGTAATAGTATATACTGTATCAGCACTTTCTGCCCTTAAAAAATTGCAGATAAAGGCTTTTGAACTAAATACTACACAACCAGACATGTTTCAGCAGTAATGTGACCCGAAATTGGCATTAAATTAATAACATTGGCAGCCAAGGTTAAAGTTACAGCTTCCCTGACTTAAACACTGCCGTAACTGCGCTAAATAAAAAAAGTTGACCAATCATAGAAACCCAGCTCCATGTCAAAAACACCACTCACTCGTCTGCCGTGGAAACGTGATGCAGTGATCTCTGAGGGAAAAGATGAAAGAGTCATGTCACAGACTGACGGCTTTCTCTTCTCATCTGATTTGTGACTCACGCGCTCGTCCTCTCAGGCGCTGAACATCCAGGGTCGACTCAAGTTCCTCCACGGCCAGAGCCGTCGGCAGCGCGACAGCGAGGGGAGTACCCCGCCTCAACTCGCCCTGTTCGCCATCGCCACGCCCCTCCAGCCTCCGGCCATCCTGGAAATCAGGACCAGGAACATGATCTTCAGGACCAAACACAAGCTCGACTTCACGCCCATGGCCTGCGACGCAAAGTACGTACTCTCCAAAAACCTCCCACTAATGACTTTAGGCTTTTATTCAAAATGTTTAGTCATTTTGTTAAAGTGCTCATATTATGCTGTTTGGCTTTTTCCTTTTCTCTTTTTTGTGTTATATATATCTGTTTGGTGCACATTATAGATTTACAAAGTGAAAAAGCCCAAAGTCCCCCCCCCCCCCAAAGGGACTTACCATCTCCAACAGAAAACACTGTTCACAAACTGCTCCAAACAGCTCTATTGTAGTCCAGCCTTTACTTCAGGTACTGTCAGGGCCTGCCCTCATACTCTGCTTCTGACTGGCTAATAGTCCTTACCTAGCTACTGTCAGGACACGCCCTCATACTCTGCTTCTGACTGGCTAATAGTCCTTACCTAGGTACTGTCAGGGCACGCCCTCATACTCTGCTTCTGACTGGCTAGTAGTCCTTACCTAGGTACTGTCAGGACACGCCCTCATACTCTGCTTCTGACTGGCTAGTAGTCCTTACCTAGCTACTGTCAGGGCACGCCCTCATACTCTGCTTCTGACTGGCTAGTAGTCCTTACCTAGGTACTGTCAGGGCACGCCCTCATACTCTGCTCCTGACTGGCTAGTAGTCCTTACCTAGGTACTGTCAGGGCACGCCCTCATACTCTGCTCCTGACTGGCTAGTAGTCCTTACCTAGCTACTGTCAGGGCACGCCCTCATACTCTGCTTCTGACTGGCTAGTAGTCCTTACCTAGGTACTGTCAGGGCACGCCCTCATACTCTGTACCTACCTACGTGCCTAGCGTGTGTGGTATCAATTACGAGCTACGCTGAAATGGAGAAGACGAACGGAACAGCAAGAAACAAACCAGAGGAGCTGAAATGAATAATAAAGTAAAGTTAGTTAGGAAAACAAAAACAAAAAAAACGTTCGGCTAGTGGAAAATCTGATTGGCTGGTAACTTTGAAAATCTACTAGCAATGTTGAAAAAGTTCATGTAAAGTCCTGGTTGTAACCCAGGACTCAGTGAAGGCTTCCAGCTCAAATCCCAATTACAGTATTAAGTGTGTGTGTGTGTGTGTGTGTGTGTGTGTGTGTGTGTGTGTGTGTGTGTGTGTGTGTGTGTTTTCTTTCTGGATTTTCAGGGGTAAAATAGTTCTGGGCTACACCGAGGCGGAGCTGAGAGTTCGAGGTTCGGGTTACCAGTTCATTCACGCCGCCGACATGCTGCACTGCGCCGAAAATCACGTCCGAAGTAAGTCACAGTCCATACGCTTTGCATCACACTTGAATGAACGAATGAGATGTTGACAAAGTTTCCTTTTGGGGACATCATTTGAAATTGGGACAAATTTGGCTCAGAACACAGGAATGAGTACTGACCCCCGTCTCATGTTTGTAACGCATGCCACAAACAAACAAACAAACAAACTTGCATCTGTTGATGACGGATGAAATTTCCGACTGCGAGAGTCAAGTGTCCTACTTATCTCGTGTACCGGATGACCCCCGGTTAGTTATAACCACGGCGCCCTCAACGCGCTGCTACCAGACACGCTCACACACAAAGCCACGTACTTTACACATGTAGTCATGCATACAGACACGGAAATAAATGCAGATGCATTTGGAAACATACCAACACAGAGACACATACACGCTCTAATGCACGCCCAGATGGGAAAGACAGGTTTCCATGCAGCACAACAGGGTCCACATGATGCTATTTTAAAGATATATATCGGGAGAGAAGACATCACAATACTGACGTTCACTCCTCATCAGTGTTGGGCACGTTACTTCCAAAATGTAATACATTATAGATTACTAGTTACTGTCATTTGAGAGTAATTAGTTATATTACAATATTACTGCCTCCTGAATTGTAATGCTTTACACTACTTTTGCGTTACTTTTGAGTTACTTCCACCAAAATAACAGCGGAAGTATGACTTGGCAGGTAGCTCGTGAATTTCACCACGGGATCAACAAAGTCTCCCCTTTATCCAGTTTAATACATCATCGATTAATCATAATATTTTGTATAATTAATATGAATATGCGAAGTAACTGAAGTAAAACGTACAATAGGCAAGTAGGAGAAAATGAAAATACTAAATATTAAAAGTAGCTTACAGATGGATTGAAGTACGGCATAGTTACTTTCCACGGCTGATAAAATGCAATGATATTTACGTGTCTTCCCGACATGTCAGCAGCTCGGACACACCGCTGTCCGTGCTGACGGACCGTCACCTGTTGGGACACAGCTGTTGTCCGTACCGTCTCTGGTTCTGGCTCTGACCACGGGGAACAGCGACGGGACAGCTCGCTTCAACGCAGCGTAATAACTCCTGAAAATAATATCCATCTCTCTCTCTCCATATCTGAATACTGCAACAGGAAATAATACTCGCGGCTTTTCTTTTTTTTTTTCCTGTGAAGAAATGTTTGTGTTGGGGAATTATACTTAAATTATTTCTTGTCCTTTCGTAGGATCAAATAAATGCCGTAAAGTCGAAACTAAATATTTTGTGTGGGTAACGTTTCAATGTACTTGATTTTGTATATTTAGATTCATAGCATAAGAGGTCTAAATGTGCCACATGTTGTGTTTATTTTATGCTATAATGTTATAAGAGTACAAACACACTTCACAAAAATGTATTTATTCAGGTAACGTTACATGGTAAATACTTCTTTTCTCGGGCTTGAAATCCACACAGATTTTTCCATTATGTGGCCGTGAAGTTGGCGTTAAATTTCATCCTAGGCGGTTTTAAAAATGTCTTAAAAAGTCTGAAATTTGACTTGAAGAATCCTGGGGGGTTCCCTGTTCTTAAAGCTCAGTGGGACAGGTTTGTCTTAGTGACATTTAATGACATTTCTTTTTACAATTAACACTTCAAATGATGAAGGCACTCGCAGTACACACGGTAGTTCCAAATGTCAACCATACTTTTGGTGTTTTACAAACATCAATGATAGACACATAATTACTGCCCCCCCCAAGTGTTCAACTAGGATAATCTACACAGACAAGAGGAGTCTAGGCGGGGTTCCACTGGTTCTGTGCTTCACTGTGAAGTTTGTTTAGACACGAGACGGCGCAGAAACATGACCGGCACCGCAATTACACACGCCGACAGACACAACACTGAGCCGTGGAGTTGAGGGACTGGAGGTAGAAGGACGCGACGGTGCGTTGGGCTGCATTTAAGTGTGTGCAAACAGGACTTGTAACGTGTGCATGTAGCCAAAAGTGAACATCAGCATGGAGCCTCCGCCGCAGCAGCACGCCCGGCTGAGCAAATGCGGAGTGAGAGTGTGTGCAAACCGCGGGGTGTACAGAGCGTAAGCAGCAGTGACACAGAGCCTCTGATGTCTCGTCTGATGTGATTCCAGTGATGAAGACGGGCGAGAGTGGCCTCACCGTCTTCAGGCTGCTCACCAAGGAGAACCGGTGGAAGTGGGTCCAGGCCAACGCCAGGCTCGTCTACAAGAGCGGCAAGCCAGACTACATCATCGCCACCCAGAGGCCCTTGGTGTAAGTGGACGACAATTATTATTTTTTTAATTATATATTTCGTTATTGCATTTCACAAGAAATGAAAGTTCATTCTGCAGTTATACACAGCTTTCTTTGCCCACCCAGCCTCCACCCTATAGCGCAGTGATGCTCAAAGCAAACACACACACAAAAATGTGTGTGTGTGTGTGTGTGTGTATATATATATATATATATATATATATATGTATATGTATATGTATGTATATGTATATATATATATATATGTATGTGTATATATATATATATATGTATATATATATATATATATATATATGTGTGTGTGTGTATATATATACATATATCTCGGACAAGACATGCATTGAAACCCAACATATTAGCCAGTATTCTCTGAAGCTGCCCTTCTTGCCACAAAATCTATATGCGGTTGCCACATATTAACATTACATCTTATGTTGTAATAGATGGGATGTACAGTAGCTAGAGACTTCATTTAACCAATGTATTACTGTAGGGGGCTGATCAGATTTCCAATGAATTGTAATGCACTTCCAGTGATCCAAGCAAAATATATATTTTTCTTTTGTGAAATTCATTCCAAGGGTCCATATCGACACAAGCGAGGCGATTTTGTCGTATGAGAAAAATCGCCTCGGCTTGATTTTGGAGAGGTAACCACAGACCGTAAAATATTGGACGGAGCTTCCTGGTCTGAAAAGTGAAGCCAATGCTGAAGTGCCTTAAAGCTGCATGCTCTCTAACTTCCAGCAGAGGGCGACTCCACTGGCTCCAAAAAGAAGTCTGTTTCTATAGAAGTCTATGAGAAAATGAGCCTACTTCTCACTTGATTTAGTGTGTGAACATTTTCATAATGACTTTATGGTCTCAATCACTAGTTTCAAGTCTTCTTCAACACAGCATGATGTTCATTTAGTCAATTACGGTTCCATTTATTTTTTTAAAAAGACGATAAAGACGTGAATACTTTAAGACCTGTCAATCAGGACAGAGGCTTAGCGATGCTAACCATGCTAACACTGTGGACATTAAAATAGACCAACTGTGTTTTCGTCTTAAACTTGAACCCTTTCACTGTCTGTATTCACTTCACCAAAGTCAACTGGAACATTTTGGTTGCCTAATAATGTCTTGTTCAGCGTTTGGCCAACTAAGCTAGCTAGCGTTAGCTGGTGACTTTTGGCCAGTTGGCTGATTTTCTGTAGTGCCGTACATTCATTCATTCAACCTTTTATTTATACTCGGGACATCATTGAGGGGCGGCCCTCATTTACAATGATATTGAGTCAATTGCAAAGACAAAGAAAGGAAAAACCAAAACTAGAAAGAACAAACAAATCCTTTCTCCAAACTCGAGGCTCGAGTGATCTCCCAGATGCTACTTCCACTATTTTCGCACTCTGTGGCTTTAATAATCTGTTGAATTCTTCTCTGTTCATATTTTCACAGGGATGAGGAAGGAGGGGAACACCTGAGGAAGCGATCGATGCACCTCCCCTTCACCTTCGCCACGGGAGAGGCAATGCTCTACCAGACCGGTTATCCACTGCACGGCTTCCCCGATTCCGTCCCCGGCAAAGCCAAAGGCAGCAAGTCCAAGAAAGGCAAGCTGGACAAGAGCTCTTCAGACGACCTGGACCCAAAGTCCCTGCTGGGAGCACTGATGAGCCAGGACGAGTCTGTGTATGTGTGCCAGCCGGACACGGAGCCTAAGATGTCTTACCACAGCAGCCTTTTCAGCGAGCAGCAAGCTGACAGTGGCGGTTTTGGTGGCTTGTTTAGTGGCGATGGCTGGCACATCGCATCTGACGGGGCGACGGGGAGATGCAATGGCAAAACATCCAGTTATGACCCACTGCTGGCCACTTTGGACTCTTTGTCCCTGGACGAAGAGGAAACGTGCTCCAACAGTGAGCTCTTTAGCGCCCTGGAGAACCTGTGCCTAAACGCCGAAGACCTGGAGCTCCTGCTGCTGGACGAGAGGATGATCCAGGTGGAGCTGGGCCCCAGCCACATCCCAACACTTGGCGACCTTCTCACCAACAACGAAATCCTCTCCTACATCCACGACTCACTGGAAAGTGGGACAGGAGGGGAGGAACAAGGAGACAGAGGTGGATTCGGACCAGACTCGGCCCAAAGCGTCTCCCAGCAGCCACCTGCCGTCCCTGTAGCTCATCCCATCATCCAGCTGTCGCAACAGATGCAGCAACATGTGAAAGCTCAACCGGGGCTGATTCAGTCCATCTCCCAGCCCGGAACAGTGGACGCCAAGATATTAACTGGCATTCCTAACGGTCACTGGGTGGTAACGACCGAGAACCTCCATCACCCACACGCTGTACTCAAAGCCTCGCAGTTGAACGGCGAACATAAGCATCTTAACTCGCTCCCGGAGTCGAGTCAACAGTGGCAGCTTCAGCAGGACCAGCACTCGCTCCTCCTCCAGTCCCAGCGTCAGGGGAGCAGCCAGAGCGCTTTGCCGCCCGGCTTCCAGAATCAGCCAGGACTGACACCGAACGGATCTTACATCCAAAACGGACACACGGCCTTTCCAGCGAACGAGGACGTCGGCCTCACAGGTTACAACATCTTCGACACCCCGCATGCAGACAGCACAGTGCCGAATGGCGCGACCACACCGGACGTCTGTCACGACCAAAGTTTGGTGGCCGGCGCTCGGCCCTGCCAGCTCCAGGGTCACCAGAAACACCAGCACATGTTGCAGCAGACTCAGGTCCCCCAGTGTCCCGCCCAGAGCTCCACACTGGAGTTAGAGCACTTACTGGGTCTGTCCCAGCCACAGCACAGCCTGCCGTCTTTAGAGACCTACGGCATGTTCAACGCCACCGCACAAGACTCCTCTCACAGCAAGGTAAGGGACCGAGAGCAAGACAATTATGCAGTCACAGTGTGGAATCTGTCATTTTTAATCCTGCCTAGACTGAAGTTACATTTTTTTCATTTGAGCATTATGTAAATAATGCAAGAACAAAGGGATAATGGCTAAGCCTAAAAAACAGCGACGTCTCTGAATGATGAAGATCGCTGTTTCCATGGAAATGTTAACCGCGGGATTTCGTTCTTTCATACTACTCTCTTCCGTTGTCTCTCTTAATTAGGGATGCAGCGAATCCAGATTTTTGGGGTTCGGCCGAATACCGAATCCTCTGGTTAAGATTCTGCCGAAACCGAATTCCGGATCCTCGTCCCATCCTCAGTCCATTAACTCAGTCAACACATTAATGAAGTAAACAGTGACTGTCCTTCCTTTGCCATACCTGAAGTTGCTGCATATTGGCTGCTGTATAGCCAATACAGCAGCCAATATACTCGTATTCTTCCAGATGTTTCATACCAGATGTTGTAACAGCGGTGATGTTGTGTATTGTTTAGGGTCCTCGCCACCACCAGACTAATCAGCATTGCAGATTGAACATGTAGCTGGACTTGAATGGCCTTCTTTTGACTGAAAGTACTGCCAAACAACACGAGTTCCATTTCCACTTTCTCACAGACTACTGCATTGAATGCTCCACCTACGTAAACACCTTCCCGTAATCAACAGCGCCGTCATTACGTCGACCAGCGTAGTGCAAGCGTAGGGTTCGTTTCGGTGAAAAAAAAAATCTTCGGCCGAACCCGAATCCTGGATTCGGTGCATCCCTGCTCTTAATACTACGTCATCTTACAGCGCCGCGGTCGAGCTGCTGCTCTGCCCGGTGCATTCCATACAGACGCCAAAGGGTGATTTTTGCGTCGGTATCCGACGCTGAGTGACACTGACCAAGAGTCAGTACTTTGCGATGTTGGGAGTGAGAACAGCCGTTCAAAAAAAGTGGATGGTAACTGCTCTATTTCCAGTCATATGACATCCCCACGTAATCCTGGTCCCCCTGAAATCAGGGCTTCTGCTGCATGTCCACGATAAGGTGAGTAATGCTTTCCCCTCCCTTAACAGTCCCACTAAGACCCTCTGTCTTGTGTCAGCCCTGTTCGGTCTTTCTTTTTCTCTGTCTCGCCATCTCAAAAAACAAAACGACCCAAGCTGCCAGCTCTCGTCAGAACTGTTTGATCTGGGAGCCAATCTCTTGATCCTAGCCCACTGACGGCGCCTGAAGTCAGCGTTGCCCTCAAACATCGGCGAACATCAACAAACTGAGGGCCGCAGAGTCTACAACCCTTCAACCCTGCGCTGTTGTCGCTCACTGTCAGGAAAAAGGATTCTTTATTTTTATTTTTTTTTGCTTTCGAGTCAGCACACAGAGGCCCTGGGGCTGGCATGGAGCTCAGTGTAAACTGTGGTGATGCGACCAGACATGCCATGTAAATAAGACGGGGGGGGAGAGATGGGTCAGAGCAGCACAGTCTGAGTATAGAGTCCACTCCAATCTATTGCAGTAGAGTCTGTATAAGTAATGGGGTTTTACTCGCTTTTTTTCAGGAGAAGTTCTGGTTTATTTGTGTGTGTGCTTTAGCACAGGGCAGTGATTTATCAGCATCAAACATGCATGAAATAACCTTTTACCTCCGCTCACAAATACGTTCATTTCTTCTTTGAATTTTCATTGTCGTTCAACCGTATTCATTCGGTCCCTTTTCATCACACACCATATGTAGTTGAGACTACAAACGAACACGCCAGACAAAAGCTTTGATCGATTGGTTCTCATAGATAATTAATCTGCAACTATTTTAGTGCTGCACTATATGAGGAAAATATGCGATACTGTTAAATATGAAGTTGTCATTTCCAACTTTCTTTTTTTGAACAAATGTAACATTGAATTAAACATAAAAGGGAGCACTAAAAAAAGTGACCGTTACATTTTAAAGTGCTTGTTTTCCGCTCATATTTTCTTTCAACTCACACAAAACGTCTTGAGTGTTTTTCGCGATGTGTCGCAGCTTTTCGCCAGGTGATATCACAACGATGATAAAAACAAAAACAAAACAAATACATGTATAGAAATATTGTGTAGCCCTAAAATATTTCTGCCAAAATTGCTGCTTCCAGCGTCTCGATATTTCCTGTTTTTGTTTAGTCTTCTGTTTAAGTTACCTGAATGTTAGCCGGAACAAAACAAGCAATTTGAATATGTCAATATGGCCAATATGGTCCAAATGATTAATGAAGAAAAAGAAAATAATTGTTAGTTGCAGCCCAAAATGCGAGCTAACTTAGTCGATACATAAATGACCATTTTAAGAATGTCTGCTATGTGAGCCGGGATATCTTTCTAGCATAAACTCCGATCCCAGTGACATTATTTGTGACTGTAATGTTCGGGGGGGGGGGGTAGGTAACCGGCTCCGTCTAGCCTACTGCTCCCAATAAGTGACAAAATAACGCCAACATTTTCCTGTTTACATGTTTGTATGTTCGTTTGTATAGTCACCGCATGTACAAATAACAAGGTCACATGAGACACAGCCATCTTCTAACCGTTTACATACTGGGAACTATATTCTCAAAAGGCGAAGCACTGCTACTTCTGCTACTTGGGCGGAGTGATTAGCGCAACACCTGAAAAGCACCGTTGTTACTCTCTGCTCCTCACCACGGGGCTTCTCAGGTGCTGCGAGCAAATCACTCCGCCCAAGTAGCAGAAGTAGCAGTGCTTCGCCTTCTGAAAATATAGTTCCCAGTATGTATAAGTCGGGCGTGTTCCTTTTTAAAAAGAAATGTAAAATGCCCTTTAGACCTCAGAGGGTTAAGCAAGCAGATTAGAAACCCGACATAATAAAGCTTATAGGTTGTATATAAGATCTGCTGTAGTTTGAATGTCACCTTTGCTTTGTTAGGAATGTAGTAACCCCCTTTTGTCGATGATGTGATATTGTTACCGTATGTGCATTAAATGGACCAAACTTGTCAGCGATTGAGCTGAAAGATAATTGTAAGGAAAATGGGCAAATGCATCATCTCAAACTACAGAAAATCATCCCCTTTATGATGTGCACCTTCATGACGCTTTCATAAAGTCAAGATTAGGATTTGACAGATTTTCTGCATCGTTCCTCCGTCTGTTTTTTTTTCTTCTTTTTTTTTTCTTTTTTTTACAGTGTGAGTGTTCCACAGCGGGATAACAAAGGAGATATAATTTAAATATGAGAGAATGGGCTGAAGGGAGGAAAGAAAAGCAAAGCGGCAGTAGTGATAAAAACGAGTGCAATAATGAATAGAATAAGGCCGACCCCGGCAGGCATCCATTCATCCCCCCACCCCATTCGGCCTCCTCTGTTATTCTTCAGGGTCAGTGGCTGTCGCTGAAAGAAAAATACTGGCAGGCTGGCCAGTCAAGCATGAGCGGCGCTGACCTACAATTTGACTGTCATCGTTACCTAATGCTGTGAACGTGGGATGGAGGGGCGGGGGGAGGGGGACAGGCGATGCAGCCAGGCTATCCTCAGCTGGGACAGAAGCAGAGCTCCACTGTAGTCTGATTAATATTCATTTATATATATATATATACGTTACGTCCCGATTTGTCTATATCGATAACATAATTTATGACACGATGATGCCCGAACGGCAAAGTGCGTTGTTACATTCACTCGCCCTACGTGGCGTTTTACTTGCCCCGGGCCGTCGGACGACCCTTACTGCTGAACCCTGTACGTAAAACCAAACGAGACTTTCCACGAGCAGAAATTGTCATGGAAAAGAGAGCTCATTGCGCTGTCACTTTGTTTTGTTTTTTTCAGCCGGAGAACGGTTGCCTCCTCAGTGCCGCCAACGCGGCGTACATCAGGACGTGTCTGATGCCCAATGGGAACGGAGTGGCGACCGCCGACATCCCAGACTCACTCCTCGCCCTGCAGGACCCCCAGAAATCTGGATTTTTCCTCTGAAAGGAGGATGGCAGAGTATCAGCGGAGGCTAGAAGAGAAGAGAAGGTACAGAAGGGGGGGGGGGGGGGGGGGGGGGAAAAACCCCCCTTTCGAGTTTATTTAACAGTTAGTGGGAAGAAAAAGAATCGGAAAAACTTGTCTTTTTCCAGAAAAAGGACTCTATATATCAAGGCTCTCTCTTTGTTTCGATGTCTCATCCCTTAGTCGGACATCGCACTCGTGATACTCAGAGAACCGACAAGACGTGACGGGGAAAACAAGTTTTTGTATTTGTCTCGTGCGTGTTTTAATATTGCTAGTTGTGCGCTCACTGAAAGTTTAATTTCCATGTTTGTTTCCACTTTGCTAGAGCATTTACCTGACTAGAGCCAAAAGCCATCACTGTCTGATTTGTATATACACTGTTAAAGTCGCGAAGAGAAGTCTTATGTATAGTCTTATGCTGATTACTTTCCTTTTTTTTTTTTTTTTTTTCACTACAAACTGTTTAAGAAAGATATATTCCAGCCCAGACAATCTGGACATATAACATAATAGAAAGCGGTTTCAGCACAGGACTATTACAATGAACTCACTTTCATAATGTGCAATCCTTCACATATGCTTCACATAAGCATACTTTTCAACCTGTTTGTGTGTCTAAGTGACTGACTGGGAACAAGATTTTAGAAATTGGTCCAGTATTATGCAAAACCTCTGCAATCGACAAGCTGCAACGTAAGTTATTGGGCAATTGCGCACCTTCAATTTTGTCCACTAAAAGTGCTGTTTTTTTTGCCACCGACAGGCTCAGAGTGTCTGACAACATTATGGAAAGGATTTCTAAGGAGGTCGACCTTTCTGTTAAAGATTAAGATCCTTTTTTTAAACATAAAAACATCTGCAAAATTGCGTTCGCTAAACCCACCAGACTCCATGTAAATAAACAGTCATTTTAGCATCGTAAAGTACTCTTCTTTCAATCGCCGACAGACACAAAATAAAACTATGAAAAGACGTTTTGGGTCGTCTTTCCACTTTTCCAACCATAACAACTCTAGTTTTGATTGAAAAAAAACACAGTTTATTGATTTACATGTGAAAATATGCTGGCTCTATACACGCTAAAAGTGCTGTTTTTTTATATGGAGTCTGGTGGTGGGATCCCTACAGAGATATACTTTTTTGTTGAAGAGTAAAATCCTTGGGTGCCTGGGTGGCCTAGTGGTAGAGGCTCAGTCCTTGACGCAGAGGCCGTGGTTTCGGTTCCGACCTGCGGCACTCTCCTGCATGTCATTTCCCCTATGTCTCATGTCTAAGCTGTCACAATAAAGGTCTAAATGCCAAAACCCACTGCACTCCATTTAAAAAAAACTGGTTTCATTATAGTAAAACACACTTCATTCAAAGTCGACCGAAACAAAATAAAACCATCAAAAGCTGTTTTGGGTCGTCTTTCCACTTTTCCAACAATCACCACTCTGGTTTTGGTTGAAATAAACACATAGTTTACCGATTTACATGTGAAAATATGTTGGCTCTGTACACACTAAAAGTATTGTTTATTTAAATGGAATCTGGTGAGTTTGGCGATGGTGATTTCAGAGCTGTTTTGGGTCAAACAAAGAGGATTTTAGTCTTTTAAAAAAAAAGGCCTATGCAGTGTTTCCCACAGAATTAGATTTTGTATTTGTGGTGGTAGCCGACCCGGGTTGGGGGGTGCACGCACGGAAAGAGGTGCAGACTTATTATATTAATTGTACTGCAAATATTTTTACACAAAAGTCTGCAGGTAACTTTTTATTTAATGGTATAATGCAGTAAGGGAAGGGGGCGTTCACATCTGACTACACTTGACGACAAAGTCAGGAGCACGTTTGGCTCCTCAGTTGAAAAATGTAGGAGTGACTTACATAAGGTAACTGCTATTACTGTTGCAGCTAATTTGTACAATAATACAATAGTGTTATGAATACAAAACATTATGAAGTGTCCCTAGAGCAGCATGGTCACCGGGAGAGTCCGAAACAGTCTGACTCTGCAAACGCTGGCAGCAAAAAAATCTGACGTTTTGGCGCCCGTGATATTCCTTTGGCGCTGGCTAAAACCTCTTTAGGCGGCGCCAAAACTTTCTCTATGCAGTAAAAACCCTGAATAAATACCAGTAATAACTTCATAATACTAACCATTAAACTCCGGATCGACTCTGGCTGTCTTCTCTTGGGGGGAAAAGATCGATGTGGGGAAAAGGCAACCTCTTCTTCTGTGTGTTAATTAGCAGATCGCAAACCAAGTTCAAGGCTCACACCGCCACCTACATTACTGTATTGGAGTGTGTCGAATAATCACTGGCATTAATTAATCTGCACGGAGGAGTAGGGTCTGTTGTGTTTGTGTGTGAGAGGGAGAGAGAGAGGGAGTATACAGCAGTATGTGGCGGTCAATATTGATTGTGTGGCGGGCCGCCACAAATATATCAATGTATGGGAAACGCTGCAATCTCTGAAGGGATCCTTTCCATAATGTTGTCAGACACTCAATCTGAGCCTGTCAGCGGCAAAAACAGAACCTTTAGTGGATGGAAATTGACGGTGCACAAATGCTCCGAGTGGTTACATCCTGTATCCTGGCTCCCGGTTACAGCAGTTTTGCTCAATCACGGACTTATTTTACATTACATAACTTTACATCAGTCACTTAGGTGGTCTGCAGTTATCCAAGATACACGTTCCATTTGTCTAAGAACAAGCCTCTTTCGCTGGTGTGTCTGCCGGCAATCCGCTCGTTTTCCGCCACGCGGGAATGTTAATCGTGCGCAGACGAAGAGAGCCGAGGGATTTGGAGTGAACACGCCAACGGATTATTGAAACCGTCAGTGTTTGTTTGTAGACGAACTGTTGTTAGGGTTAATAGATGTCGTTCGTCCTGGTGCTTTACATGTCAACAAAAAGAGCATTTCATTCTTACCATTACTATTGTTGAGATGAGATTTAAAACAGATGTTAAAAAGGATTTTATTTATTGCCGCTGCTGCGAATAAGAAAAAAAAAAAAACATTTCTTCTGCGGCAGAGTTTATCCGAATGCTGCATTTCAGCCTACTTGAGGTTTACGATGATGTTGTGCACTTACAGTATATGTTTATTACAGGCATAATCAGAGGATCTGATTTGTCCGTCAGTGGCACTGAAATCAAAAAGCATTTTTGTTTCCTGACCGGAGACTCCCGTGAATGCCTTGTCTCGGCGGCCTCGGCCAGTCAAGACTCCCGCTTACTTTTATCCTGCAGTCGTGTCGCGTAGGAAACACTGAGTGCACTTACATGCACGCAGTAATCCATTACGGACCTCATTGTAAATAATAGATTGCAAATGAAGGCCGAAGTAGAAGTGCATGGTAAGTAATTCTCAAGTTCTTGTTTTCCTGTGATCACAACACGATTGAGAGGATATATGCACTTAAATGTCTTTTTTGTGTGTGTCATTTTAAATGTTTAAATGTATCTGGCAATTATGCTCATGTGTGGAAACCAATTTAAAGGAAAGATCAGAAGCAAAAGTGGAAGTGCTCCTTGATCTGTAGTGTTAGCTGGAGACTCAAAACCAAACAGACCCAAGCTCAGATATGAAGTGGTCCAAATAGTTTTGTCCTTCCGTTTGCAGTGTTTCCGAACAGGGCTGTGAAATGCTCCAATTATTTCATTTCGTATTTACTTCCGTTAAAAGCCACTACATGTCAGGTTTGCAACATAGACTGTTGTATAAAGATGGGACGACGCGTCTCCACTTCCTCCAGGTACGTGTTCCACAGGCGGCGTCATTTCCACGCGTTCCCATTCGTCTCTGTGAGCAGCCGGGGGAATGCATTCTGCTAGCGCAGCGGTGACTTCCGTGAAGCAGAAGTTGAATCCAGGCTGCTTTACGCAAATCACGGGGGCGTCCAGCTCGACTTACCTCTTCGAAAATCTTTTAAACTGACCGTTTAAAATAAATAAATAAAGAGAGATTCAGCAGCTGCAGATTATTTCTCACATAAAATCTTTCCGAAAAAAAATTCTGTGAACTTTTTTCTTTAAAAAATGAAGGGAAAGTTTCCAAACAAGCCGTCACGTTGGTCTGTTTTGTTTAAAGTGCTCCTATTATGCTCATTTTCAGGTTCATAATTGTATTTAGAGGTTACATCAGATTAGGTTTACATGATTTAATTTTCAAAAAACACCATATTTCTGTTGTACTGCACATTGCTGCAGCTCCTCTTTTCACCCTGTGTGTTGAGACAGTAGAGCGAGACCTCTCACTTCTGTTCCATCTTTGTTGGCAGTCACACATGCTCAGTAGCTAGGTAAGGACTAGTAGCCAGTCAGAAGCAGAGTATGAGGGCGTGCCCTGACAGTACCTAGGTAAGGACTACTAGCCAGTCAGAAGCAGAGTATGAGGGCGTGCCCTGACAGTACCTAGGTAAGGACTACTAGCCAGTCAGAAGCAGAGTATGAGGGTGTGCCCTGGTAGTACCTAGGTAAGGACTACTAGCCAGTCAGAAGCAGAGTATGAGGGCGTGCCCTGAGAGTAGCATTATAACGTGTGTTCCAAAGTGACCACGTTTGTCTCTGAAGTAAAGGCTGGACTACAATAGAGCTGTTTGGAGCAGTTTGTGAACAGTGTTTTCTGTTGGAGATGGTAAGTCCCTTTGGGGGGGGGACTTTGGGCTTTTTCACTTTGTAAACCTATAACGTGCACAAAAAAGATATATAACACAATAAAGGAAAGGGGATAAAGCATAATATGAGCACTTTAAATCCGGGAGCAGACGGCCCTCGAGTGATTGTGGGAGGGTGTAGCCTGTTTTCTTTGCTTGTCAGTGGTTGTGAAGAGAAACTGATAACTGCTAGCCCATCACGCTGGAAAGCTGGGCGTCCCTGCTGTTAAAACCCCCCCAAAGAAACGCCGCTGTGAACCAGAGATGGTCCGATACCATTTTTTCCTTCCCAATTTTGATACCTGAACTTGCGTATCGGCCAATACCAAGTACTGATCCGATACCAGAGTGTTATATATATATAATTATTATGTTTTAAGAGCTGTGTACTACTATCCCTGTATGGATGTGGTATGATTGCTGTTATTGTTCAACTCTTTGTGAAACATGAACAAACACAAACAATGAAGGCCGTAGAACTTTCTTTTACTATCCAGTTTGACAGTGAGTCATAATGGGAACAAAAACTACTTCAAAGTAGATTTTCTTCAGGGCTAAATTACATGGTATCGGATCGGTGCAAAAACTCCAGTACTCTCGGTACCAGCATTTCAGGCGGTATCGGAGGCTTTTCGGAAGCTGGTATCGGAACATCTTTACTGTGGACACGTACAGTCCCAATTTACAAAAGGGAAGCCAAAATATCCCAGATACAGGCGTGGCCATATTGTAATTTTGGAGCCAGAGTCTGAGTAGTAGTAACAGGGCAGTATCTGGGTAGTCCCGCCCAGACACCCGCCCGACCAATCACGAGTCATGACGTTTCACCCCGTATTTATAGCCTCAAATAACTAATAAAAACCAAACCGATCAGAAAAATGAACACTTCAGCGTGATCAGAACTACCTAAAATGTCAGAAACCATCTTCGGGATGCATTTATTTAATATGTGCTTTGATTTTTTTTTATGAGTTTGTCCCATGTCCCGTCCGCTAACATGGAGGGGGGGCGGAGTTTATGACCGATACTGCCAGCCAAACAGTCTGTACATCAAAATGTCCTTCTGGTCTTTAAAGCAGCTGTCTTGAAGACAGTTTTGTGTCTTTGTTTTTATTTGAATATTACGTCAGACAAACTTGTCACCAGACTTCCTGTAAACAATAAAAATGGAACCTGATTCCCTCTTTTACGTTACATTTACATTACATTTACATTACATTTACATCGCTACCTTTTAGTTTTTAAGCGGAGTTTTGAGCCAAAAGTGATCTTCGTGCACAAAAGAGTTTTTTAACTCCAGTAGAAGAAGTAATCTCTGTTTAAAGTAACACGCCCAAACCTCATATCTCATCAACATTCTGGTATACTGGGCATAAACAGGAGGCAGCGTGGAGACTCCGCCTGCTGCTGGTAGTTGCCATGGTAACGTTTGTAGCTTTAGTCTCAGAGAACGAGACGTCTCGACCGATGAGACCCAATCGGGAGGAGAAACATTGGCGTCAGTGTCGGTGTTGCTAAAGGTCTCCGTTTGCGGCCGTTGAGACTGCAACACAACCCCGCATATTCCAAACCAAAACGGGTCAGAAGTGTTTCCAAATGTCTCCGGTGTAGGGGCTCGGAAATGCCAGAGCAGGGGGAATGAGAGGGGGAAACGCCAGAGCAGGGGGGAATGAGAGGGGGAAACACCAGAGCAGGGGGAATGAGAGGGGGAAACACCAGAGCAGGGGGAATGAGAGGGGGAAACGCCAGAGCATGGGGAATGAGAGGGGGGAACACCAGAGCAGGGGGAATGAGAGGGGGGAAACGCCAGAGCAGGGGGAATGAGAGGGGGGATACGCCAGAGCAGGGGGAATGAGAGGGGGAAATGCCAGAGCAGGGGGAATGAGAGGGGGGAAATGCCAGAGCAGGGGGGAATGAGAGGGGGAAACACCAGAGCAGGAGGAATGAGAGGGGGAAACGTAGCAACAGATATTCTTTTTCTAAACTAAAACGTGGCAATGTAAATGTAGCCTTAGAATCATAACCTGGACTCCCACGTTCATCACTGGGACATGAGAGTTTATGCTGCGTTCGTGTCATGTCAGATAAACTGTATCAGTAATAATAATTTTTTTTTTAAATGGATGAAAAAAGAAATTGTCCAAATATCAAGAGCTTTGATTTCAAATGGCTTTTTCTAATTCCGTGTGAAATGATCGTTGACATTTGTTAAAAAAAAAAAGAAAAAAAAAAAGAAAGTGATCCACGGTGAATGTGCTGTAGTTTGGTTTGTGTCTGATTTTAACCATGATTTGGTTGGTGAACTACTGTAGCTCAGTTCTGATGTGACATGAACGTGTACGCAAATGACGTGAACGCAGCATTTAAAAGACCTGAAAGGTAAATATGCTACCACACACTAGACAGCATTTAGCATTTAGCACCGACTCGAAAACCAAATGAGAAACCCGTGAACACACACACACACACACACACACGTGTCTGCAGTCGCTCCATCGTTGAATGTCTTGTACTGTTAAGGCGTTTGAAACGTGAAGCTTTTATTTCACTACAAAAAAAGGCGCGTCAAAGCGATTCTGGCAGCGTAAGCTGATGACGAACGCCGCGACTAAGGAAATGCATTGACAGATATGCCTCTTGTTTCTTTTTTAGTTTTTTGCAATTACTTTGTACTTTTTCTTATAAAAACAGAATATTTAAAGCAGTCGCGAGATCAAATGCTGTATGAAAAGATTATAAAAATGACAATCATTTTTCCAAGGCGCTTTAAAAGCTGAACATAAAAAATGGTTGCGTGTGTACATAAGTGTTTTTTTTAATGGCGTTGTTGCGAGCACTACTTTAGAATCACTGCTCTTACAAACTCTTTCTCCAGCACTGAAAGTAGTCTCGTAGAATGAAAAAAAAAGAAGCATTTTATGACTGTTGTTTATGTTTGTTGTATGAATATTGTTCCCAAGAGCCGTGTGTTCTATCTCAACACGTTCTCACACCCATCTCGTAAAATATGGATGCTTGGTCAGGTGCCTTTGTCGTTCTTATTAACGCTAAATGTCTCCTTTAGCGCTTTAAGTAAATGCGCTTGGTCGGGACTATTGCCGTCACTTTGGCGCCGTTCCTTTAGCGCCGTCCCTTTAGCGCCGTCCCTTTAGCGCGATAAGTAAACGCGCTTGGTTGGGACTATTGCCGTCCCTTTTGACGCAGTTATGTTAAGGAAAATCTTGTGGTTGGGCTTACGGTTCCATGACACGTGGGAACTACGGGACGGTTTGGTTTAGGAAAGGGTCGTGGGTGGGCGTACGGTTCTGTGACACGCGGGAGGAAAGAAAAAAATGACTATCACAAGCGTGACAAGCGGGACGTGAACCCCGCTCTCCTGGGTGAAAGTCCTGTGTTTGACCCATCCACCCCCCCCCAACAAACCACCTTATGCGCAAATTGGCCCTTACATACTACTCTCTAAACCCTCTCTAACTGCTGCTCTCCCCGGTGCGTTACACAAACACGCTGAAAGACACCTTTTTTGTCGCATCAGATGCTGGCAGCTACTGTCCAAACGTCCTTATTTTACGAGTTCTGAATGAGAACATGTTGTCTATCTTCATGTCATGTTTGTCACATTAGCTCAAAACTAATAAAACAGTGCCATAACGGTAAGCCTGTCCATCATTCAGTATATCGCAAAACACTTGAGCTACATTTGACATATAAATCTTTTTTTTATTATTTTGAAATCCAGTTTTCCACTAGATAACATTTAAAAGTGACTGTTGACCGTTTTATATTCTCATTTTGTCGAGTCATCTTTGGAACCAAACTCTCCGTAAGCTGTTTTGTTCTTTCTTTTTTTAAAAGCACACAGACTTTATTTTGCTACTTTTATCACTGAAGGTTGTAGGTGTACTGTATGTAAAAATGCTGTTTGTCTTCGAGCCAGTGTGTTTTAAAATGTGCTCTTGGATCCTAGAAATAAAGGATTTTGTGCAATCACACTGAATCGTCTCCTCTGTCTGATTGTGTGCTAACGTCTCCTTTCTTTTCCAGAGCCTGCCCACTCTGTAGTTCCCCACCTCACCTGAGCTGCTCACCTGTCCTCCCAACCCGTTCTCACTCCCAACTCCTAAAGTACTGACGCTTGGGCAGTACTTTAGCGTCAGATACCAAGGCCAAAAATCACCCCTTAGCGTCTGTATGGAACGCACCGGGACAGAGCAGCAGCTCGACCGCAGCGCTGTAAGATGACGTAGTATGTAGAGAGACAACGGTAGAGAGTAGTATGTAGAGAGACAGCGGTAGAGAGTAGTATGTAGAGAGACAGTAGTAGAGAGTAGTATGTAGAGAGACAGCGGTAGAGAGTAGTATGTAGAGAGACAGCGGTAGAGCCAGCGGTAGAGAGTAGTATGTAGAGAGACAGTAGTAGAGAGTAGTATGTAGAGAGACAGCGGTAGAGCGTAGTATGTAGAGAGACAGCGGTAGAGAGTAGTATGTAGAGAGACAGCGGTAGAGAGTAGTATGTAGAGAGACAGCGGTAGAGCGTAGTATGTAGAGAGTAGTATGTAGAGAGACAGCGGTAGAGAGTAGTATGTAGAGAATAGTATGTAGAGAGACAGCGGTAGAGCGTAGTATGTAGAGAGACAGCGGTAGAGAGTAGTATGTAGAGAGACAGCGGTAGAGAGTAGTATGAAAGGCCGAAAATCCACGTAAGGAGGTTGGTGAAGGGGGTGGATGGGTCAAACAACACAGGACTTTCCCCCAGGAGACCGGGGATCATGTCCCTGGTCTTGTCACGCGTGTCACTGAAACGTACATTTTGTAACCATCTTTTCCTAAACCTAACTGTCCCGTTCTTGTGCCGCATGTCAGTTAGAGGTACGTCCCGACCCAAAGCATCTAAAAGTGACGCCAAGAGTCCCGACCAAGCGCGTCTAAATATGACGCTAAAGGAGACTTTTTGCGTCAATAACAAACGCCAAAGGCACCTGACCAAGCGTCGCTTTTGGACGCGACGGGAGTGCGAATGGGTCGGTTCTCCCCCCCAAGCTGTTCCCCATCCCCCGATCAAGACAGGCAGTGTGCAGAGTAGCAGAAGCAGCAAAACTCTGACAGTCGTTACAGGAAGGTTAGGTAAGAAATTCACTAGAAATACACAGCGCTACTCTTCTCTCTCTCGCTCTCTCTCTCTCTCCCTCCCTGTGAGTGTTGGTGTGTGATGTTTGGGTGTGTGTCAGTGTGTCTCTCTCTGTCTGTCTGGCTGTCTCTCTCTTTCCGTGTGCCTGATCGCCTGTCTCACTCTAGACACAGCTTGAGAAGTCAAGACAGGCAAAATCACCGTAAACCTGGGTGTCTGATTTTGAAATGTGTTTTTATTTTTGTAAAAGTATCCGGCTGCCCTGTGGCCTTCCAATGTGCGATTACCTAACCTGGCTTAAAACATTCGCTTTGCGTCTCACGCTGCAGCGTGGGGGCCGGCATTAGATTACAAATTAAAAAACTCAAACACATAACGAGAGAAAAAGATTACGATCCCATAATAAGAATAAGTTGAGGAAACAGAATGAAATCAAATACAAAAAAATAAATAATATCATTACGGCAACAAGAATAAAAGAGTGTTACTTTTTCTAGCATGAAAAAGTATCAGTTTATGTTCAGAAGAATAATCAATCCACCCTGAGCTTCATCATGGGACCTCCTAGATTTAAAAACAAAAAAAACTGAAGTGACGCACGCCACCAATAACCTGAGGAAGCTTTTAGCTGCTGTCACTGAACCGACAATACACACACACACACACACACACACAAGTAATGCCCATTTCCACCCCCCTGTTCTTACGCTTTTTGCACCAGCAGATGTGTGAAGCGTGCCCGGCCAAAAGCAAACAAACACACACTGATATCAGAGGCGATCCGCCGGAGACTAAACCTGTTACTGACCCACAGCAGAGATGAAAACCTGAGCCAAAGCATAACTATCTCCTCTAAAACACATCTTAAACCTCAAAACTTTTTGACCCTCTGAGTTACTTTATGATACGGCGACAAAAGCAGCCTGCCTGTTGTGTTAAAGGCGACATATTATGCTTTTACATATTTTCTGTCATATTATTTAAAGGGCTTTAGCTTACTTTACCTTAACTGATCAGCTTCGGAGTCATTGGAATGGTTATATGACTTTTTTTTCTGGGTTGAATGGTGGTCATCTCGCTCCCCCCTAGCGCCTGTGAGCGGAAGAAAAAACACCCTTGCAACTTTAGGCCTCAGCGTCAGGAAGTATGGCGTGATATCAGGTCTCGCCACGTAACAAATTGCCTTACAGCGCTGCACACATATGCCCATTCAGGAACCTGGATAGCTAGCGATGGAGTTTTTCGACACTATCGTCATGGCTGAGCCGGCTAAAAAGAAGCAGAAAGCTTTGCCGGAGGAACAGAGGAAAGAGGAAACGGCAGACCGACCGACACGATGCGATCAGACACGGGTAAACATCGGACCTGCGTTTTTCAGAATGGCGAGAACTGAGACAAACGGAAGCCTGCGAATCCGATGCTGACGTGGCGTTCTTGCTGTAGCCCTTGTAAGTATCTTTGGTTTGTATTTCTTGTTATTGTGACCTCAGGGGTGTTTTTTATTGTCTGTAAAGGTTTTTATTATGATCGCGGTCTGTTACGGGCTTACTACGTGCGTTCCCCGGCTTCTTTGAAAACAAATGCACATGGCCAGAGGGAGAAGATGGGGGGGGGGAGTCGCCAACGAGTTTTTACGACAGCGTTGCCAAATATCTATTACGAAGCTGTAGGGGGAGCTCTATAGAGAAACATGTAGGGGGGGCTCTATAGATAAACCTGTAGGGGGAGCTCTATAGAGAAACCTGTAGGGGGGGCTCTATAGAGAAACCTGTAGGGAGGGGCTCTATAGAGAAACCTGTAGGGGGAGCTCTACAGAGTAACCTGTAGGGGGAGCTCTATAGAGAAACCTGTAGGGGGGCTCTATAGAGAAACCTGTAGGGGGGGCTCTATAGAGAAACCTGTAGGGGGAGCTCTATAGAGAAACCTGTAGGGAGGGCTCTATAGAGAAACCTGTAGGGGGAGCTCTATAGAGTAACCTGTAGGGGGAGCTCTATAGAGAAACCTGTAGGGGGGGCTCTATAGAGAAACCTGTAGGGGGGGCTCTATAGAGAAACCTGCCTGCAAAAAGCGAAGAAATGGCCCAAAATGAATAGCGCGCCTTTAATGTTATGTCGGATTTTCATGTTAAACGTGGCCAAAACTTCTAATAATCAGAGAAATCCCGTTGTGCTGAAACACTCAGATTTCCAACTGTTCTGAACGCTCCGGTTTAAAAAAAAAGTTTTTAGGCAGGAACTACTGGAGTGTCTTTTTTTTTTAAGCTACTGTGGTGTTAACATTGTCCCATGTAGCTGCATGCTAACAGCAGATAAAGCTGTCATCTTGGATGCCAATGTTGTTAACTTATCCCCAAATTCCGGGTCACATTACTCCCGAAACATTTCCGGTTGCGTAGTATTTGGTTTAAAAAGCCTTTTATCTGTGATTTACGGCTGTAGGAAGTGCTGCTTTATTCCATTACTGCCCACTGCTAACTGTAGTAGCTGCATGCTAACGGCAGATAGCTGTAATCCTGGCTGAAATGTTGTTCATTTCTCCCCAATTTCTGGTCATATTACTCCTTAAACATTTCCGGTTATGTATTATTTGGTTTAAAAGCCTGTATCTGTAGAAGTGCTGCTATATACTATAAAAATCTAAAGTTAGCCTGCTGCTAACTATTAAGCAGATGCACTCAAGCGCCAGATGGCTGTAATCTTGGCGGCCAATGGTGGTCATTTCTCCCCAATTTTGGGTCACATTACTGCTGGAACATGTCCGATTGTGTAGTAGTTGGTTTAGAAGCCTTTGTTGATTTTTCACGGTAAAAAGTCCTGCTATACTCCGTTGCTGTAGCTCCAGCTGCTACTAGTGAAACAACAGCGGAGGCGAGCGGAGATTCCAGGAGGCTCGGAGATGCAGAAACAATCTGGCCAATCAGAGCAGACTGGGCTTTTTCGGGAGGGGGGGAGGCTTAAAGAGACAGGCGCTCCAACAGAGCATCTCATACAGAGGGTGAATACAGGAGCAGCAGCCATGGGCAGTATGAGGGAAAAAAGCATGTAAACGTGTTCTAGTACAAACACAAGATACGTAAGTAGGAACCTAAAAATGCTATATAAGAGTTGCCCTTTAAAAACCTCCCTCACCCTGGTGGGCTGAGGGTGATTTCATGCATCCTGGGGATCAAAACTCATTCAGAAAATGATTTCACAGATAAAAGCCCGACTGCGAAGGTTTTTAAACGACAAAATTCCAGCTGCACACATGAAGGCTTCTTCTCCAGAGTGCTGAACGCTGTCTGCTTGCTGACTCTACATCTTTAATGACTCGCCCCCCTTCCGAATCATTTATGAGAGTTTTTCTTCTCCCGCAGTCTTCAGCCGGTTAACTTGCCCGCTTGTGACGTGATCAATCATCCAAGCAAGATGTTGTGTGTCCCACTTTAGCTTCTTCGGGACGCTGTGCCACGCAGGCAGGCAGGCAGGCAGGCAGGCAGGCAGGCGGCGAGGCCCCGCTGGGAGAGCTCAAACCTCCCGGAGGCCGACGAAGCAGCAGCCGAGAGCAAAGATGTTGCCATCACGTCGACCGTTGAGAGAATTCATCAGCGGTGGAAGATACCCCGCAGTAAAAAATATTCTGGTTTCCGGGTTAAACAACATGTTATGTTGTGTTTTCTCCGGTTTGGTGGGCGTGTCTCTCGTTTATTGGCTGTGTCCCAGGTGATAGCCAATCAGCAGAGGCGTGTCTGTAAACTCTGTAAAGACATATATATATATATATATATACACTTAACTCAGAAAGATAACCATATGACCTCAACGTTGCCTAAAAGAAAAACAAACTCAACCTGAAACCAGCTTATTTGTTAGATTCTGTCCCTTTTATGGATCGGTAAAAGGCATTGTGGGAAATGTAGGACAACAAAACAAGGTTATAGATTGAAATCACAATGTTCTACTGGAGTGTTGATATGTAAATGTGTTCTTTTGCTTTATTGATTTTGAGAAGTCGGTTTCTTCTCTCTCTCTCTCTCTCTCTCTCTCTCTCTCCATCTCTCTCTGTTTCTCTCTATCTCTGTATCTTTCTCTGTGTGTGTGTGTCTCTTTAGCTATCTCTCCCTCACTCTCTATCTGTCTCTCTCTCTCTGTCTCTCTCTCTCTCTCTCTCTGTGTTTCTCTCTATCGTTGTATCTTTCTCTTTCTCTGTGTGTGTGTGTGTGTCTCTCTCTCTCTTTAGCTGTCTCTCTCTCTCTCACTCTATATGTATGTCTCTCTCTGTGTTTCTCTCTATCTCTGTATCTTACTCTTTATATGTGTGTGTGTGTGTGTGTGTGTGTGTGTGTGTGTGTGTGTGTGTGTGTGTGTCTCTCTCTTTCTCTCTCTCTGAACACACCCTGTCTCCACCCGCCGGGCTGTCAGTGTGCATTATCTCCGGCTCAACAAACAGATCCTCCTGCACTTCCTGATATAAAAGGTAAAACACACTCATAAATAATGCACGTGAACTTTATTTGTGGTAGCACTTTACAATTACTGTAAATAATAAAACATGAATAAATAAAATGAATCAAAGTGAAAAATGCTCACGTTCGGTGCGCACACAAAGGTAAACCTGATTTTCCTCCATTCGTCGCCCACGAGTGACACAGAAAGGCCCAGGTGGCTGAGCGGAGCGCTGTGTAATGGCCCTGGCGCACCAACCCGATAATCGGCCGTCGGTGACTCGAGTCTGTTCGGTGTGTTCCGTGCCGTAGCCGTTGGAGGAGCCGTCGGCCTTCATTTTGGCCTGACTTGCTGGGTCGGAAGGCGGGCAGTCGGGACTCAGTGACCAATCTGATTGGTGGAGCGCTAACCCGGAAATGACGAGCGGGATGAGTGCCTCTCAAAATCTGACGAAAAATCTTTTAAACTGACCTTTGTCAATCATTTTTTGGGCAACAATACAGATTAGCGCCTCCTGCTGTTTATGGAGACGTATTACGTCTTGCGCACGCACACAAGGGCGTAAATCCCAGGGGGGTCGGGAGGGTCAGGACCCCCACCCCCCCCCCATCTAATGGTTGTCCCCCCCTAGAAATATCATTAAAACAATGCTGTGTATTGTAAATAAAATAATGATGTATACTTAAAATATGTGTAAGTAGTAAAACAATACAAACCCCAAAAAAGCTTTTTAAGTTTAGAAACATTTTGAGTCCCCCCTCCCTTGCCTCACAGTGGTTTGGTCCACTGCCTGCTGTACGTCAGGATCTGCACTAGACTCACAGTCTCATCAGGTAGTGACAGGAGTGTAGTAAGTAGGCGGTTCAAGGCTGTTTTATTCACATTAAACATCGGATGAAGTTCTTCTTTTCTCAAACAGAAATGATGCTGAGGAATTAATGAATTAGTCATGACAAAAAAGTTTGCTATGTTAGTGTAATATAATGTAACGTTACCTAGCTTATTTAATAGCTTGTTGGATAGAAATGCACCCACTACAACTAACGTTACCACGGCGATAAGCCTAACGTTATGTGTGTGAACTGATATTAGGGTTAATATTGAAGATCTACAGTTGTGTTTAGCTGAATATGAAGTTAAGTGGCTGATCAGTTAAATATATATCCTCTGTCCCAGAAGAAACCTAATATTTATGTGGAGGACGCAAGATCATTTTATAATTATAATATGACCGTGTGGTGAACCTATGAAACTAACTCATATTTAGACATCTGACGTTAAAGATTTGTCGTTGCCCAGATAAAATGACAGAGAAATGAAAAACAGACATAAGATCCTTTTTCAGTACACCAAAACGCCAAGTAAGTACAATAAGTCCTCATATCAAGACAATTTGGTAACATCTTTATAAGAATGGGTGCTTATGGAAATACTAACGTCACTATGTCACAGGCAAAGGAGACAGAAAGACCAGGGACAGTCAGGTGGAGAGTCTCAAGGAGACCAGGGACAGTCAGGTGTAGAGTCTCAGGGAGACCAGGGACAGTCAGGTGGAGAGTCTCCGGGAGACCAGGGACAGTCAGGTGTAGAATCTCAGGGACAGTCAGGTGTAGAGTCTCAGGGAGACCAGGGACAGTCAGGTGGAGAGTCTCAGGGAGACCAGAGACAGTCAGGTGTAGACTCTCAGGGAGACCAGGGACAGTCAGGTGGAGAGTCTCAGGGAGACCAGGGACAGACAGGTGGAGAGTCTCAGCAGACCAGGGACAGACAGGTGGAGAGTCTCCGGGAGACCAGGGACAGTCAGGTGGAGAGTCTCAGGGAGACCAGGGGCAGACAGGTGGAGAGTCTCAGGGTGATCAGGGACAGTCAGGTGGAGAGTCTCAGGGAGACCAGGGACAGTCAGGTGGAGAGTCTCAGGGTGACCAGGGACAGTCAGGTGGAGAGTCTCAGGGAGACCAGGGACAGTCAGGTGGAGAGTCTCAGGGTGACCAGGGACAGTCAGGTGGAGAGTCTCAGGGAGACCAGGGACAGACAGGTGGAGAGTCTCAGGGTGACCAGGGACAGTCAGGTGGAGAGTCTCAGGGAGACCAGGGACAGTCAGGTGGAGAGTCTCAGGGAGACCAGGGACAGTCAGGTGGAGAGTCTCAGGGAGACCAGGGACAGTCAGGTGGAGAGTCTCAGGGAGACCAGGGACAGTCAGGTGGAGAGTCTCAGGGTGACCAGGGACAGACAGGTGGAGAGTCTCAGGTAAGTGTGTTGATCTCAGTTCATATTTTTGGAGGTGTGTGTCTGTCAGGGTGAGCAGATGAGCTTTACCGGTGGCTCACTAATTTACATTATGATCAGCTAATTTAACAAGTGTACAAAAGTATTGTATTTCTTTTATATGGGGAAATATTTTCAAAATAAGTCATTATGTTTTAATGTATTTTTGTGGCTTGATTGTAAACAACTTAGAAATAAATAAATGGTTTTAAAGAAGAATATTTTGGTCAATATAGTCAGCTATTTCATTGAATCAAGAGAAACACTGAAAAGAAGGATAATGGTAAAGTCTCCATGCTACACTAATGATAGTATTAAGGCTTTCATCTGTGTACACGTCCTCTACGAGTATAATTGTGGCTGAATTATTTGTGTCCCCTTCAAAAATTGCTCTTCAGAAATGTTATGTTTATTGTCCCCCCCTACTGTTAGATCAGATTTACGCCCATGCACGCGCAGAACGTACGGTCAAGTCGGCGTCGCTTCGTTGTGCTCCGAGGCACTTTTTGGACTAACTCGGGGAGGCAGTCAGTTCGACGGTCGGTCGGCCGTCAGGTTGGTGTGTCAGAGCCTTAAGCTGTCAGAAAGCTGAAAAATCCATGTTCGCTTTTTGAAATTGGGGGAAACAAAATTGTGTTGATGCTCGAAATGAGTTTACAAAAGTCCTGGGTTCATGAAAGTAGCGTAACGTCAGTTGGAAACGTAGACATAGTCCCATTTTCAAATCTCCAGTTAACTTTAAGCACTGACTTAAATGTACGTCCCTATGGAATCTGTTTTATAGCTCTTTTTTTTTTATTCTCAGTTCCACGATTCCGTCCATTTTTTTTTCTGTTATCACAGAAACTATCGGGCTCTACATTCATGCTGCCATCGGTCTGGGACTGGCCCACCGGGCTAAACAACTTTCCTGGCGGAAACCCTGAATAGATAATCAAACGGCCTCACATCAGTCCAGTTTAACAGCTGAACAATATTGGCCCAGATGTTCGGTCAGTTTCCTAAAAACCTTTTTTTCGGTAATTGCAGGTGGTCGACGTGTAGTGAGCTAAAAGGTCACAAAACCTTGTGTGTGTGTGTGTGTGTGTGTGTGTGTGTGTGTGTGTGTGTGTGTGTGTGGAGGATGCTTCCGTTGAATGTCCCGACCTTTACCATGTGTCGTTGTTCAGCCTGCAGGCTTGGACCACGGGGTCAAAGTCGAAGGCCTACTGTGGCGTCGGCTCACGTCGGCCCACGTTGCCCTTTTGTCTTGGCCAAGAGTTAGCACTGCCTGCGTGCAAAAAAATAACTCCATACCAGCGGAAACAGGAAAGGATCCAAACAGCTGTGTGTTTAATGGTCTGATCATTTCGACTGGACTTGTAGGCCGTTATATTGATGGCTAGTTTCATTTAGAATAAAACATCAGATTTTATAAACTCCATGTGTTTTGTGTGCAGGAATCTTAACGTGTAAAGTAACTAGTAACTAAAGCTGTAACAGATGAATGTAGGGGGAGTGAAAAGTACAATATTTCTCTCTGAAATGTAGCGAGGAGTAGAAAGTGGCATGAAAAGAAAAGAATCCCTACCTCAAATTTGTACAGTTGTTGCGTAAATGTACTTGGTTACATTCCACCACTGATAAATACCCCAAAAAAACCTGACCGCTTATGGAAATGTAAATACGTCAGCGTGTGAGCAGCTGCGGACTGATCGGACTCTGTTTACTTTCTGTTGTGATTTTGTTTGACAGGGGAACGTTTCTCTCTGTTTTCCCTCTGTGTGACGCTTCACTGAGCCCCTTTACCCACACGGGTTGACCTTTCACCCCCCCCAGGCTTGTGTGTTGTTGGTGACACGGCTGCCGTTACTGCGCCCTTCATGTCAATATGCCAAAACAGTTTGGATCAGGCGCATTTGTTTTGTCGACCACAGCAGATGACGCGGGTGGAGAGGTCGTTAAATATTGATGTTGGGAGCTGAAACACACAACTGCTCCCCTCTGAAAGAACAGAAAACTTTTTTTTTTTTACAAAAGATGGCTGGTTTTCTGTAAACTGCAGGAAACCCGTTTCTACTCGCTGCAGGAAGCGCAGCAATAACAAAATCTGCTTTCAAATCATGTTGAAATTGATCCACTACTTTGAAAAAAAAAAAACTCTTTGGCTGGAAATTGGTCAAAACGATTCTCAAAAATGCGCCATTAATGGCATGTTTAGTCTATTTCCAGATTTATTGTCATAACATTGACTTTATCTCTTTATTAGAAGGTCTGAACAATTATTATCAGCAGTCATTTTCCCCAATATGATGCAATAGCATCACGTTTCCCAGCAGGAAGAGAACAAAAGAATTAAAAGAACCAATACGAACGATTTTTATGTGCATTTTTAAGTTCCAGAAAGTATTGAACCTGGTTTGAGGAAAAAGCATCTTAAATTTCAAGACTTGAGACCAAATATGAAGTTGTCTTTAGACAAAGTTTACTGGAGTGCACACGAACGGATCTGTATTTTGCACAAATTGTCTGATCGCGCTAATCCACCAGGCTCAAGTTTTATCTCATCCGCATGAGAACAACCAGTAAATTTACATGCACTTCAATTCTTATACCATATTAAAATCCCAACTGTGCAGCCTATAAAAACCTGTCATTGACATCTATGTCTCACTGCCAACTCCTAAAATACTGACCCTTAGTCAGTGGCTCTCAGCGCCGGATACCAAAAATCCCCCTTTAGCGTCTGTATGGAACGCACCGGGCAGAGCAGCAGCTCCATTGTGGCGCTGAAAGATGACGTAGTATTAAGAGAGACAACGGTAGCGAGTAGTATGAAAGGCCGAAAACAAGCGTGAGGAGGACTTTCACCCAAGATGTCCCGTTCTTGACCCGCGTGTCACTGAAACCTACATTTTGTAACCCCACCCACTATCTTTTCCTAAACCAGTTCCCGTTCTTGTGCCGTATATCAGTTAGTGTTAGCGAACTAGCGTTAGTGGCCGCAGCAGGGGTTGTTCGGTCCCTCCACTTTTCTGCCGAGCGACACGTTGACAGCCCCGGAGATGGACAATCTGTTTAGCCATCTCCCGATGTCTGCCTCGGCTTGGAGTAAAACAGACGGACCGCAGGCTACCTGCTATCGATGGCCCGCCGCTGATCTTTTGTTGTATGGTATCATAGCAATAACTATGACTCGCAGCGCCGACGGATTATCTCCGGTTCAAAAACCACTCCAGATCTGCTCCTCAGATCTCTGCAGGGTAAATCCAGACAGCTAGCTAGACTATCTGTCCAATCTGAGTTTTACTGAAGGAGTTCTCTACCTCTGTTATGAGTAGGGTTGGGTACCTTTCGCATCTGAACCAATACCACTACCGCTACCGGTACCTGGAATTCGGTTCCGGTACCCAACAGTACTTTTTTTCGGTACTTTCCCTCTGTAATTTAAAAAAAATATTTCAGTTGTAAAAATAATTCCAAACCTATTTACTTAGAACATTGTTATTTATTTAGAACATTTTACACTGACAGAAATTAAACAAAAACTAAAATAATATTGCCTTGTTGCTGAAAGGTGCTGTAGAAATAAAGTTGCCTTGCCTTGCAACCTCAGCCTGTCAGTCAGTCCCCAGGGCACAGAAACCACCGTTGTGCCTGCTTGTCTCGGAGGAAGTGTAATGTAGTGTGTGTCGGACCTCTGCTCTCTGTCAACATGCAGACAGGACAGATAAGCTTGCGCTTACTCTCAGGTACCGGAATTAGGCACCGTTTGGTTTTACGTGAACCAATACTCGGTAGTACCGATGTGATTCGGTCGGTACCGGTAAAAGTACCGGGTTCGGTACCCAACCCTAGTTATGAGAACTCAGATTTTAACCGGGGTAAAGCGTCTACATGGCGGTTGCCTTAACCCGAATACAATCCTTTTTTTAAACTGCATGTAAACGCGCTGACTGTTAGAGTTACAGAACCCCAGGAAAGCTGCTGGACCGGATGCTGTCTCCCCATCTAGCTTGAAGCGCTGCGCTGACCAGCTGTCTCCAGTGTTCACAGACATTTTCAACACCTCACTGGAGACATGTCACATGCCAGCCTGTTTCAAGACCTCAACAATCATCCCTGTTCCCAAGAAGCCAAGGACAACAGGACTTAATGACTTCAGACCCGCCGCCCTGACCTCTGTGGTTATGAAGTCCTTTGAGCGCCTTGTGCTTTCACACCTCAAAGCCATCACTGACCCCCTCCTGGACCCCCTGCAGTTTGCCTACAGAGCCAATAGGTCTGTAGACGATGCAGTCAACCTGGCCCTCCACTACATCCTCCGGCACCTGGACTTCGCAGGAACCTACGCCAGGATCCTGTTTGTGGACTTCAGCTCTGCCTTTAACACCATCATCCCCGCTCTGCTTCAGGAGAAACTCTCCCAGCTTGGTGTGCCTGACTCCACCTGCAGGTGGATCACTGACTTCCTGTCTGACAGGAAGCAGCATGTGAAGCTGGGGAAAGACTTCTCCGACTCACAGACCATCAGCACCGGATCCCCTCAGGGCTGCGTTCTTTCCCCCCTGCTCTTCTCCCTGTACACCAACAGCTGCACCTCCGGTCACCAGTCTGTCAAGCTTCTGAAGTTTGCGGACGACACCTCCCTCATCGGACTCATCTCTGATAGAGACGAGTCCGCCTACAGGTGGGAGGCTGACCACCTGTTGACCTGGTGCAACCAAAACAACCTAGAGCTCAACGCTCTAAAGACAGTGGAGATGGTTGTGGACTTCAGGAAGAACTCAGCCCCACCTGCCCCCATCACCCTCTGTGGCTCCACAATTGACATTGTGGAGTCTTTCCGCTTCCTGGGAACTACCATCTCCCAGGACCTCAAGTGGGAGCTGAACATCAGCTCCCTCCTCAAGAAAGCACAACAGAGGATGTACTTCCTGCGGCAGCTGAAGAAATTCCACCTGCCAAAGACAATGATGGTGCACTTCTACACAGCCATCATTGAGTCCATCCTCACATCCTCCATCACCATCTGGTACGCTGCTGCCACAGCCAAGGACAAGGGCAGACTGCAGCGTGTCATTCGGTCAGCTGAGAAGGTGATTGGCTGCAATCTGCCGCCGCTCCAGGACCTTTACGCCACCAGGACTCTGAAGCGTGCTGGAAAGATTGTGGCCGACAAACTCTTTGAGCCACTCCCCTCTGGCAGGAGGCTGAGGTCCATCAGGACCAAAACCTCACGTCACAAGGACAGTTTTTTCCCCTCCGCCACTAGCCTTATCAACAAGGCCCGGAAACCACCCTGACTCTCTCCACACCCCCCCGCTCTGGCTCTACATGCCACTGTACTTAATCTGCTCTTTTTATCTTAACTATTACACTCTTATTTTTAATACATTCTGTGTGTGAGTGTGTGTGTGTGTATATATATATATATACACACATATATTTATACTTATATTGTTTGTTCTGTTTAACCTGCTTGTTTAACTTATTTTAGAGAATGTGTGACGTGCACCTACAACACCAAAACTAATTCCTTGTATGTGTAAAAAACGTACTTGGCAATAAAGCTTTTCTGATTCTGAGTTGTCTTGATGAACTTTTTGTACTGTAATGCAGCACGAAAATCATGGAGTGTTGTAATGTGTACTTTGATACGATGATATTGTTATTGAAGTATTTTTTCAGTTTTTCCAGGAAGCTGCCAAAGCTCACAGATCTGCCTGACCTAAAAGCGCTGACATCTCAAGGGGCGATCACACACTGAGCTGACAAAAATACTCTCTGTGTGTGTGTGTGTGTGTGTGTGTGTGTGTGTGTGTGTGTGTGTGTGTGTGTGTGTGTGTGTGTGTGTGTGTGTGTGTGTGTGTGTGTGTACTCACCAGTCGTCCACACTCGAGCAGAGACACAACCTTGACCTAGATAACGAAGGAACAACCAGAGGAGGGTTCAAGGAGACGAAGAGGAGGAGAAGGGGGCAAAAAAATGCAAAAGAGAAACAGCAGGAGAGAAAGACGAAGAGAAAAATGGAGAATAAAGAGGAGAAAAGGAACGAAACCAAAAGGCCAAGTAAGAAGTAAGAAGAGAAACTGTCAGGAAGAAAAGAAAGGGGATTAAAAGTACTGAAAGATGGAAAGAAATGTGGGGAACAAAGGATTTCCGGACATTTGAAAAGCATCGCACATATATCCCAACAACAGAACGGACACTTGTACATTCCTTTTATTTACGGTGCTATCTTGCGCTACATCATTAATAAAGACAGAAAAAACACTTCTTCAGCCGGTCCAACAACTCCGAGCTTCCTGACCAATAGCTGTCAATCAAGGTACACTACGGAGGTCCGTCGGTGAGATCGCCTTGAAAGTGACCAATCGTGGGAGGGCCAGTGCCTCCCTTGGTTTCCGCCCCCAAAATGTCAAAAGTCAGTTTGATTCGAGCGAGCAGAAATCAACTTGGAGAGCAGAGTTTACCTGTGACAGCGTGTGTGCCCTCCCGCGCTCGCACAGCAGACGCTCTCTGCGTGGTGGCTGCTCTGTTTAGTTTTTTTTACACGCAGGTGGCGCTCTTTCCCTCTCCCTATGTTTTGTTTCACGCTCGCAGCTGCCCGCACGACTCCCGGTCGTTGAGTCGGTGCGCGAAGAGTAATACCTGCGCGTGTGAAATGATGTCATTTTGCGCGTTTGAGAGGTATGAGTCAAACGTGGCGCCCTAGACGAAAGGACTAGAAAAAGAGAGGAGCTGGGTGAGGAAGAGAGGAAGAGAAGATGAGTGGAGTAGTGTTGGCTTGGAGGTCACGGCCTCCCCCCTGGTGGTCTGATGGATCCACACTGACAACCAGAGACCACGGGAGACTGTGTGTGTGTGTGTGTGTGTGTGTGTGTGTGTGTGTGTGTGTGTGTGTGTTTTCAAGCTCAATCTCACACTCAAACACACACACACACACTTTTCCCAGTTTCCCTGGAGGAGTTTTCTTTATCGACTGTGGCGTTGTCTGGAAACACACACACACAGATCAGAGGTCCAACAGGAAGTAGTTTGCTCGTGCAGATGGCAGTTTTCATGTCCATCAGAGCGTAAGAGGTCACAGGACTGAAGTACTGTAGTAGCAGGTACAGTAGCTGTCAAAGTCTTTGCAGTGGCAGTATTAGTAGTAGCAGTAAAGTCAAAATCCCGTTCATTTTCTCCATAAGGATTTAGATCATCAGCCAGAATGTCTAAACCACCCGAGGTAAACTGACCACGAGCTCCGAGGTTGTGAACCGAAAGTTTCTGCTCCTGTAAGACGCTAGAAGACCTTATGAAATCAACCTTGTTTTAAGAAACGAGACTTGACTTGGACTCTAGCGCAGAGACGTGAGACTTGGACTCTAGCGCAGAGACTTGAGACTTGGACTCTAGCGCAGAGACTTGAGACTTGGACTCTAGCTCAGAGACTTGAGACTTGGACTCTAGCTCAGAGACTTGAGACTTGGACTCTAGCGCAGAGACTTGAGACTTGGACTCTAGCTCAGAGACTTGAGACTTGGACTCTAGCTCAGAGACTTGAGACTTGGACTCTAGCTCAGAGACTTGAGACTTGGACTCTAGCTCAGAGACTTGAGACTTGGACTTGTGAGCATCTCTGGTAGTAGCTCTACTAGTTGTGGTTGTTGATTAAAGAAATGAGATTAAATGATGTTGACGGTGATGATGGAGATGACAGCGCTGACACTCACTACGACGACGACGATGATGATGATGATGATGATGTTTATTCAAAGCAATTGGTTCACACTCGGTGAGGAGTCCCAGTTTATCACAGTCCTTACTGTCATTAATGAGCCAAAAATCTCCATCAGTGTTTTCCGAAGCCCAGTCAAAGTCAGTCAGTTTATTGTCACAGAGGAGTGAGGAAACTAGAAAATATTCACATTTAACAAGCTGGAATGTGAATGTTCTTTTTAATTCTTGAAAAAAATGACTCAAAACGAGTAATAGATTATCAAAATAGTTGGCGAATAATTTAATAGTTGACAACTTATCGATGGATCTCTTTGCAGCGCTAAAACCCCACCCAGGTCTGTCACACTGAGGACCTGATTGAAGACACGACAGCGGCAGGGACAATCTGTTCCAGCCGGCCCGCTCCTCGTTGCTCTGACCTCGGTGACCTCGCCGAGGCTCTTCCTGTCACGGAGTCGGAGCTGCCATGTTGGATCCTGGGAGGGGCGTGAACGAGCCGGCACACTGTCGCATTCATTAACACCTCCATCCGTCTCATAAACACACACACACCGACGCACGCAGTCACAGACACACACACACACACACACACACACACCTTTACATACAAAAACCTGAGAGAAGAATATCTGCATTAAAGAGACGATCAAAGAACACTACTCGCGAGATAAAAATAAAATAAAAAAAACTAAAATGCTAGAAGATAGAGGAGCAAATATCAAGGTGGAATTTGGAAAGAAGAAAATGTTATGCTGCTGTGGAAAGAGGGAGAGAACTAACCTTTGTTGTAAATCCTCTCTTGGTTTCAGACAGCGCTGTATCGCCCCCTGCTGGCCAGTTTGAAGACAACACTCAGGTGAGACAAAAGCCGGTCTATTGATCTTTTATTGAACAGGGATAACCGGATCGATTAAAAGTATATAAAAAAAATATATATATATATATATATAAAATACACTGGCTGGTTTTAGGTCAGATAATATTTTATTGTTATTTATTTATTTTTTTTCAACTATTTTTTTATTTAATTTTCAGAACAAATGGCATACATCACACAGGCAGTGGTGAACAAAGCATAGGAGAAACCACATGTCAATTCCCCCCCCCCACACACACAAAAAAAATCCCCCACCCGCAACCCAACCCAGATCAGGTCCGAACTAGACGGGGACAGACAACACAGACCCATACACACAGACAGACACACACCAGCAATGGCGCAACAACATCCAAAAGACAAAAAAAATATAAACAGATAAACAAGTACATAAACAAATTAAGAGGAAGATAGAGAGTAAGGTTGTTTTTTTTTATAAAGATAAAGGGGGGGGCTACATACAGATAAGATTTGATGGATTCAAATATATTAAGACTAAAAAAAAAGTCGATTGGCAGAAAAGTCCTCTCAAATCTTAAATGTGATGTCTTTCTTTGTCAAAGTTAAATGTAAATAAAACAATAATGATGATAATGTTACCTGAAGCACTATTTAAAATTTTTCAGCACGGAAATATTTCAAACTTAACCCTCTGAGGACAAAAAGACGCACCGGCGAGTCCAAGCGATGTTTGACAACACTCCTACTCACAAAGCGATATTACAACATTTCATTTCAAACATTTATTTACTATTTCATTCATATATTAAGCTACTTTTCGTGAACCCAACAGACTTATGCAAACGGATTTCAAGCACCAACACAATTGAGTGTAGTGTTTGTTTTCTCAAGAGATTTGAGAAATATTCCAGCTTAGGGCCAAAGTATCTTTACGCGTTGTTCTGGGGCAATTTTGGGGCGTCACCATACAGAAAGCTGAGTTTCTTCTGAACATTTCGATATGAAATGCACGTGGATTAGTTACATGCAAATACCCTTAAATGGAGAATTCAGTGAGATATCTAAAAATGGGTGAAGGAGCGTTAAAAGCACTAAACATAGAAAAGAACAAATTGATGAGCAAACCCTGAGACGGAGATGGAGTCGGACTGTAATGTTGCAGCAGCAGAACGTGGCGGTAATCCCTGTTATAGTCCACAGGGATTAACGAGTGGCGCCTTCATTTCATGTGCTTCACTGTCTCACTGTAATCCTGCTGTGAGTGAAAACACAGCCGGGAGCTACCACAGACAGTATCTGTGTACTCTTTATACCAGTTGTTCTCATATTTTTTTTTCAATAATGTTCCCTCTTTGAACAGTTTTTTTGTTTTGTTTTTTAAGCCATGTACCAGCGCAAATAAGTTTTGGTAGGAAAAAAAAGTCTATATAAAGAGGAAGAATTACTAAACAACAGCCTTGGACCTGGAAAACATTTAAATGCTAATGAGAAAAGGAGACAAAAACTTGGAAAAAGACGGTAGAAAGAAGGAAGGAAGGCAAGAATAGGTCAAATAGTAATTAAAACTTCGAAAAAAAACAGTAGAAAGAAGGAAGGCAACCCTAGGGCGACAAAAGTGACAAAAAATTCAAATAAGCAACAAACTTTGAAAAAAGAGACAAAAACTTTGAAAAAAGAGACAAAAGTTTTGAAAAAAAGAGACAAAAACTTTGAAGAAAAAAAGACAGTTGAAAAAAGTAAGGAAGAAAGGCAAGAATAGGTCAATACAAACGAAAAAAACCTTCGAAAAAAGCGAGTAGACGGTAGAAGTAACTACAGCCTTGGAACTGAACAACATTTTGCAAAAAATGTCACGTAGCCCCTGCAGTCGTCCAAAGTACCCCTAGGGGGACACGTACCCCCATTTGAGAAACCCTGCTTTATACTGTACAAGAAATGTTACTCACATTAAAGGAATTTAAATACTGAGAAAGTGAACATCCTTTAACCCGTATATGCTGTCTTTGGGTCAAATTTGACCCGTTTTCAAAATGTCTATTTCAGAAATATGGGTTTCTTTTTAACTACCTGATTTTAATTACCCAAGACTAACATGGGTGATTCCACATAACTAAAGAGCGGATCTTTCATCGAGTTTTGGGTGTTTTATTACATTTTGTAAGCATTTGAAAATAAAATCAAAATGTTTCGAAACAGTATCCTCACTGAACGTTGACATACAGTATACCCTTCTGTGATTATTCCTTCCTAAATCTAAATAATTCATCATTTTGAATGCCTTTTTTTAGGTATAATTTCCTATAAATGAGGTTTATTGACCATGAATTCCAAAAATAAGTGTAGAACTTGTTGCAATAAGTTGGTGTTAGTGGTGATGTTTATACATGGTAGTGAAAAGAATTGTCAAACGCCAAAAAAGGCGCCAAAAAGAAAATGGAAAAAAGCGCCAAAAGTGCCTAAAAGCTGCTGTGTGGTGATATTCACTACCAAAAGGATAAATAACCCAGAACGTAAATTTGTATAGGCGGCCCCCAAAAAACCGAGCTTCTATGAAGACAACAGTGGATACAGATGTGAGGACTCAGCAGAGAGAATGGGGAGACACTAAGCTAACGTTACGTCCAACGTTACGTTTGCAGCAAAGCATTTTGTTAACAAGTCAAATGAAGCCAAATGTCAGTTTTAGCCTAGTCTCTCATTGCCAGACCAGTCCCCACGGCTTTCCGGGATGGGAGAAAAACGTACTCTGGTTTAAGCGCCAGGCAGAGCCCCGGTGCTGCTGAGAAATAGCCTCAGAAAGGAACTTGTTTAGGTGGATATGTACGTTCAAAAGTAGCTTGTGTATGAGCAGCATGGTGGCCCAATGGTTAGAACTGTGGCCTCACAGCAAGAAGGTTCTGGAGGTTCTAATGGAGAGAATGAATTTCGCTACATGTATGTGTATGTGACAATAAAGTACCTTTACCTTTTAAAGCAACACTAGAGAACTTTTCCCGCTTCGGTCCCCCTACAGGTTGTCTCATTGGAACTACAGCTCGCGCTACCCGATCTGGCAAACTTGCATAATCTAATGTAATGGACAATTCCTCTTCCAACCTGTAGGGGGACCGAAGCGGGAAAAGTTCTCTAGTGTTACTTTAACAGAAAACTCCGATTGGACAGATAGTCTAGCTAGCTGTCTGGATTTACCCTGCAGAGATCTGAGGAACAGTTAACCACAGTCGTCACAAATCCACCGGAGTTTAGAACGCCAACACAAAGACAGAGGAAGGTGACCTAGCAATCCCGGATATTGGAACGTCCTCGATATAGACTAGTTTTAGCCTATCTATACAGTATTGTCTGTACTGAGTTAAACTAACACACGAAACATCGGACATAACGTTAGCTTTAGTGTCAGGATCCACAGTCTCCCCATTCTCCCTGCTGAGTCCTCACTTTTATGAAGACAAAAGTGCATGTGAGGAATCAGCAGGGAGAATGGGGGAAAAACACTAAGCTAAAAAGATGTCCGCATCACATTTGCAGCAAGCATTTTGTTACCGAATATCCAAATGTCTTAGGCTAACTATATGTCTGTAAGTTAAGCTAACACATAACGTTAGCTTAGTGTCTCCTCATTCTCTCTGCTGATTCCTCAGAAGCTCAGTTTTTCAGGGCAGCAGCTTATGAAAACTTAAGTTCTGGGTTCTGTACATTGTTGGTAGTGAATATCACCACACAGCAGCTTTTAGACATATTTCTGTTGTTTGCTAGCAGACGGAATTGACGAGGAGGAAACCTTCACGCAATACAAGTCAATGGAGAGCGGAGAGTTGTTTTCCTCTCCGGTGGGGGCGGGACTTAAATACGCTCTGTCATAATTCTTGTTTTTTTTAGTGTATTAAGAGAAACTGAAACTGAAGATAGTGCAGATAGAAAAAATGTTAACTCATATGTATTCAATATTACAATAAAAACAAAACACATCTGTCGGTCTTATTTCCTGACGTCTCCCGGAGACGTTCACCCAGCAACATGTTAATGTCGATGGCGGGAACGTTGGCAATAACCGAGTTAGGTGTACCATAGGAAGGTAACCGAAGCAGCTGACAGATGCCGCACAATCATCCGGGTCGAGTCAAAAGGCTGCGCTGAAACTGGATCCCTGCAGACACCCAATATCTGTGAGAGGAAACACTACTGTACCATCACTGACTGAGCTGTCTGACCAGTCTGCGGAGACTCACATAGTGTTTTCTTTAGGATTTTTGTTTTAGCAGTGGGGGCAGGTCTGTCCGAACAACAACCCAATAACCTCTGAATAGTTCTATTTGTTGTTAAATTGCAACGTCAGCGGCAATATGTCGGCAGGATCATTTGAAAGGCAACCGCAACTACATTGTGCGTCTGCCCTATTTCTGATACGGTGGTGGCAGAAATTTTGCCGTGGCGGGCCGCCACTACAAAATCAACATAGAGGAAAACAACTGGCCAGAAATGCATAAAATGATAATTATTGAGAATCATTCGCTTTTCACTTTTACAACTGCTACCACGACTTCTACTCCTGCTACACTGTGACACCGAAAAGTAAAAGCTTGTTAAAGAAAATGTTTTTTGTGTTTGCACAAAATGTTTAAAAAAAATTTATTCCGCCGCTGTTTTTCCGAGTCATTAGTACAAATTTGTACTCAAATAGTTTTACAGTAACCCTCTGACATCACGGATGCCATGGATGTGGATTTTTTTTTAAGATTTCTTTTTGGGGCTTTTCCACCTTTTTAATGTACAGGACAGCTAGGTGAGAAAGGGGGGAATACATGCAGGAAGTCGTCACAGGTCGGACTCGAACCCTGGACCTCTGCATCGAGGTATAAACCTCCATGTATATGTGCGCCTGCTCTACCCACTGAACCAACCCGGCCACCTTCTTTTTCTTCTTGCCTGTGGAAAAACCTTTACAAAAAATGTGAAAAAAAAGTGACAGAAACGTCAAAAGAAGGCGGCAAAAATACTGAAGAAGGCGACAACGCCAGAAAATGATTAGTATAATGTAAGCCTTTGCTACTGCTTGTGTTGGAGGAGGAATTTTTGAGAACACACTCTGAAAACTAACTCAAACTAGCCTACACACTGCAAAACTGAGGGCTAGCTGTTTCCTTCCCCCTGTTACCAGTCTATATGCTAAGCTAAGCTAACCATCTCCTCGCTGTAGCTCCATATTTAGCGGACAGACAATCATTCTTCTCAAGTAAGTGAATCAGCATGTTTCCAAAAGTGTTAAAAAACCAAATTATCTGCAGCACCGTATATTATAAAATAATAATAAATTGCGACAGCTGCCTTTTCCCCCTGAAGGTTAATGTTTTATTATACGACCATACATTTTTTATGATGTTAGCAGAGGGCTTTGTTAATAAAACACTGACTTTAATGGGACCAACAGGTGAACACGGCACATACAGTAAAAACAAAACAAACGTCAATATTCCTCTTCAAATGACATTATGTCTACACGTAAGGCTCCTGCATGAAATAAATCCTCAGAAATCTGATATTAAGACAGATTTGAGGTACATTTACTTAAAATGTTATGCGTCTTAAAACACTTATTCTCAGAGGGAAATACCTTCAACTACAACTGGAGTCATGAGTTACTTTACAGCAATAATAATCGTATAACTGTCACACTGTTCTGCATTAGGCACTTTTATTGTCATTCAACTTTACGAACAGAATTTCATTCCACTGGCCCATAAATACTACCATTGTTTTTTGGTGGAAAAAATACGTTTTGGAATATTGGATTGTATGAGTTCCACAATCGACTTGTGTGGACTTCACCGGAATACCGCAACTAAACAGAGGTACAGTATGTGCACTGGCTGAATTAGCACAACTTTTATGCATTTCTTTCACATCTACTGCAATCAGATTCACTGTGTTCACTCGGAAGGAATCACTTCACATGGTTAGGCACTTGTAATGACATTTTGAACATGTTAAGAGGCTAAAAGTATGTTTAAAACCTGCCCCGTTTTAGCCGCCTGGGTGCGAACTGTAGCAGGAGCATAACTCGGTGTAGGCAACACCGATTATTTTTGTTTTGATCGCTAGTGACAGCACTCCGTGACCACAAACAACAGAGCTACGTGTTGAAATCGACCGGAATTCTTCTTTAACTAAAACCAAAATAAGTGTAAAAACAAAATAAATACAAATGCCACGGAGAGTTAGTTTTACATTAAAATATGACTCTAAAAAGGGAGTTTGACAGCAGCAGAAATACTATTATTGCACATATTGAATGGCGGCATATACAATTTATTGCACATTATTGCACATTTAAAAAAAATAGTGTTATTGCACATGTTTATAAATAAATAATTGTTATTGCAGTATCATAGTTCACATGAGGCTCCTTGCAGGGGGTTATTTAGAGGGTTAATTTGAGTTCAGGAGGCTGATGGCTTGTGGGAAGAAGCTGTTGCAGAATGACGTAACTTATAAAAAAAACATAACTAATATCTATCTAATAATAACACATTCACAGCTTTAGGAGGAATATGACTCAGCTTAAAGCTTTTTTCTTTACCGTGGTACAGTCTTGGCTTCACGCTGTGATTCCTCGGTTAATGGAGGTGGATGGACGGCGGCCGCAGGGGGTGGTTTATCTGGGCCCGGGGGATTTGGACGGTATTAGTGTAATCTTTCTCTCTGTGACCAACAGGTCTGCTCCTCATCACCATCTATCTAATACATCCCCGCTTCATCCTACAGAGGAGAATAAATAATGTCACATCTGGGCTGCAGCTCACTTCTGATATCCGTCACACTTAGAATACCAATCTGAGCCTGTCGGGGGCAAAACGAGCACTTTTGTGGACGTAAATTGAAGATGGCCAATCGCCCAATGACTTACATTGTAGCTTGTTTTCGCTGATCGCCGACTGCAGCGATCTCGCTTAATACTGGACCAATGTCAAAGGTTGTTGTTCCCATCAGACACTTAAACACAAAAAACATAGGAGCGTGAAAAATAAAGACGAAATTAATTGTGATTTTCTGTCAGGTCTTTCATGTAGCTTTAAAAAAAAGGACGCTTTTACACAAGTACAGGGGGACAAGGGGAAAGGAAATAGTAGGCCAACACAAACACAGACTAAAAGGAATAAAATGTCTGCGTTAATACAGGCTACTGGCATACAACCACATTGCGCATTAAGTTATTTTATGAATGAAATAGACATATTACATACCTGAGGGCCAATTTGCAATCTCGGTCCGGCTTTCAACAGATAGAGACAATTACTCGTTGTCTGTTCTTCATTTAATTTCCTTTCTTTCTGAGATGGCCCTGTCCCAGTATCAGCCACAGCTATAGCAGATAACTTCTAAAATATAATTATAATACAATTAGGCCTATATAAAGAAATCTCCTGCTACCTTTTTACCTGACAGGGTACGTTAACACTAACGCAGGTTTTTCCGGTGTTGCAAAGAAATCTGTGACCCGTCAGAATGTGTTACTGTAGCGCCGTCTACCTGCCGTAAATCATTTTGTGACTTTGCGGGGAAAATCCGACCCGGGCAAAGGCATTAATAAAAAACTATATAATAATAGCGTTCTTTTCACTGTAAGTCTAATTTCCTGTTATGAGCCATATATGATCATCAGATGAAAAATGACACTTTCAGAAGCATTGCAAAGTTATGTATAGTCACTTTAAAAAAAAAAAAAAAAAAAAGCCCCGGCAAGAAGGAGTTCTTGCCACAGATCTGGATCAAAAGAATTCTAACATTCTTTTGTGATTAAATACAGATCTATAAATAGTTCAATGCCACCTCCGCCCTGCAATCTATCAAATCTGTTCAGACCGTCTAATTCTCAGCCATGTGGCCCAGTTTGGCTTCAATCTCTTAAAGCTTGCCTCCGTCCTATAACCCCCTCCCACAAACACCCCCCGGCGCTGCCTGGTGAATAATTGACGCGTTCTCCCTCTCCTCTCGCCTCTCATCTCTCTGTGTCTCTTTCCATCACTCTGTCTCTTTGTGGTGTGGATCCTCCGGGCCGTGACAACCTCGCCTCCATCTTGTCCATGTTTCCACCTGCCGCCCGGCTGCGTGTTGACGACCGCCAGCAGGTGAGAACAGACGGGGCGAACACGAAAGCAGCTGCCGGTAAGACAACACCTTAAGCATTATTAACCAGAGTTTTTACAGAGAACATTTTCTGTCACTTACAGGGAAATGTAGTTATTTTGTCTCGCTTTATCGTACTTTATAGTCCCTTTATTCAGTTCTCGTCTCAAATGTTTGTCTTGTTGTATGCTTCTGGATTTCACACTTTCCCATATGCCTTTTTATTGTGCTCCCTCTGTCAGACTGGCAGTATGAATGTATATATATGTTTCAGTGGAGTCTGAATTGCCCTGTGGGGATAAATAAAGCCATCTCTATCTGTATTTGTATCTTTTTTTAATCCTTATCCCATCTACTGTATCTGTTCTGTTTCTTCATTTACTCCAGTAACATTCTGTTTAATTTTGAGATATTGTAAGCCATAGAAGGGATCAGTAATAACAAACTTTCTTCAGGCACTCTTTGCCAGAGCAAGGAGAGGAAGAGAATACAAGCGTATTAAAAGCTTTTATTTCGGTTCGGGTTTCTTAACGCTTTAAAACACAGGCCTCACAAGCGATACAAAATGTTTTTTAGAAAAACCTGCTTCAACCTGTTTGCATTTAAAACCATTAGCGCGCCTAACTGAGTAAAGACTGAAATAGGCTATGATGTAGTCAAGGGAGCGGGTGTGGGTGAGGAGACGGGCAGCAGAGTTTTGGATGTATTGAAGTTTATTTAAACCTACATTGTGTAATTTTTTGAGTTGATTCTTAGCAAAAATCCCTTTGTTCTTTCACAAATATTTGCTCATTCATGTGTAATTACTTCCACCAACTAATCAAAGTATTCTCGTAAACGTAGAATCTGCCATTCAGAATCATTCGGAATACATACGAGCGAGTTGCTCGTAGAAATAGAAATCCTTACACAATGTAGCTTTAAGGCTTTTGCAGATGAACCATAGAGGATACAGTTGTCAATTCTGAAAGTAATGAAGGTGTGTATCAGAGTTTCGGCGGCAGAGCAGGTGAGTGATGGGCGAAGACGGGCAATGTTTTTTAGGTGGAAATAGGCAGAACTGGTGGTTTGGTTGATGTGACGTTAAAAAGTGAAGTTGCTGTCAAAGATGACTCCAAGGCGGAGGATGTGTGGGAATGGAGACAGGATGGAGTTGTTGATGGAGGGACTGAAGTTGAGGGTGTTTTTGGTGAAGGATTTTGGGGGCGATGATGATCATATCAGATTTATTGTAGTTGAGTTGGAGGAAGTTAGTTTGCATTCAGGTTTGAATATCGGTGAGGCAGTTGGTCAGGGTGGAGGAAGTAACTGTGGTGATGGATTTGGTGGAAAGGTAGATCTGGACATCATCGGCGTAGCAGTGGAAGTGGACCATGTTTGCGTATGATATTTTTCGAGTGGCAGGATGTAGTGGGTGAAAAGTAGAGGACCAAGCACCAATCCATGGGGGACGCCTTGTGACAGAGGAGCAACGGAGGAGGTGCAGTTGTTTTTTGAGACAACACAATGTGTAAATAATGTACATAAACTCTGCCATTTAAAAAAACAGAAATTCTGCATAGTTGATGTTTGTTGTGATGTGGGAACTGAGAATCTTTGTACTTCATTGTTTGTGGTGTTTTGGAGGCTTTAAGCAAATATATCTAGAAGTTGTCAGTCAACTGTGAGGCATTTGGACGTTTATCTGCGTTTTAAGCCCCCAACGCTGCCTGGAAGGCACTAAGATTAGGCAATGGTTATGGTTAGGGTTAGGTTTTGGGTAATTTTGTCACACTCCCAGACACTGTGCATCAATGTTCCTTTAGCATTGCATTTAAAACATAGGTCACGTATATTAGTGTTGTATTTATTAAATTTAACAGGAGTTGTGTATGTCTGCATCAGCCAATTATATTGGAGTAGCACCTGATAAACCTTGTAGGCATTTTATCAAGTCGTAAACAGTTAAATCATAAGACATACAGTATTTGGCATCAATCAGAGTAGGCTAAACCCCTGTCTGTGGTTGTTTTCAGAGAACTTTGGCGCCATGAAGGAGTTCCTGTTCCTCGTCCTGGCGGTGACGGAAGCGTCCTCCAGGTCTCGCAGCAGCTGGTGTGAGCCAGGCTGCGACTGTCGAGGCGATCTAAAGTTCACCATCTGCTCCCGGGCGCTCTTCGCCCAGCTGCCCGCCAGAGTCCCCCCCAACACCGAGCTCCTGGACCTGTCCGACAACCAAATCTCCGCCGTCCCCGAACGCTCCTTCGCCAAAACCCGCAAGCTCCGAGTCCTGCTGCTGCAGAACAACAACATCAGCGTAGTGGAGGACGCCGCCTTCTCCCACATGGAGTTCCTTCAGAAACTGGACCTGAGCTGGAACCGCATCTCTGCGCTGACGGAGGGTTTCTCCGCCGGCCTGGCTGCCCTGAAGGAGCTGCAGCTCGCCCACAACCGCTTGACGAGCCTGGACATCCGCAGCTTCCTGCACCTGGACGCCCTCCAACGGTTAAACCTGACCGCCAACAGCATCCGCGCCATCCAGGTGCGATCGTTCTCCGCCATGAGCAGCCTGCGGCAGCTCCACCTCCGGGACAACTGGCTGACATCGCTGCGGAGCGGGACGTTCTCCATGCTGCGCTCCCTGGAGGTCCTCAACCTGGCCGGGAACCAGATTGGCGAGATGGAGACGGGTGTTTTTAGGCCGCTCGCCAGCATAACGCTGCTCAACCTGGCCCACAACCGGATGTCCACCGTCGACTTCAAGGCATTCCTCGGCATCCACGCGTACAGCGCCCACATCCTGCTGGAGGGGAACCCGTGGAACTGCGACTGCGACCTGCAGAGGGTTTTCCGGAAGCTGCGAAGCATCCAGAGGCTCTTCCTGGACGACTACTACAACCTGACCTGCGCCGAGCCGGCGGTTCTCAGGGACTACCGGCTGACGGACGTGGACACGGAGCTGTGCCTCGCCGAGACGGTCACCGTGCTCGTCATCACCGTCACCGTGGTGATAACGGTGCTGGCCGCCATGCTGATGGGCGAGAGGAAGAGGAAGAAGGAGAAGAAGAAGAGGAAGCACTGGACGCAGCAGGGACAGCTTTCGGACGAGTCGGACTACTGATGCTCATTCTTCTTTCTTTTGTTTCCTTCTCAGATATATCAACGAAATGCAATGTTCTTTTTTACGCAGCAATATTCCAGCCAGCTGTTGTCCAGCGGTGGAATGTAACTGAGTACATTTACTCCAGTACTGTACTTAAGTCCAAATGTTGAGGTACTTTACTTGAGTCTTTTCTTTTAATGTCACTTTCTACTTCTACTCCGCTACATTTCAGAGAGACATATTGTACTTTTTACTCCACTACATTCATCTGTTACAGCTTTAGTTACTAGTTACTTTACACATTAAGATTCCTGCACACAAAACACATGTAGTTTATAAAATCTGATGTTTTATTCTAAAGTAAACTAGCCAACAATATAACGACCTACAAGTCCAGCTGAGATGATAAGACCATTAAACACACAACTGGTTGGATCCTTTACACTTTCTTTACTTTTAATACTTGAACTACATTTTCCTGATGATACTTACAGACTTTTACTTAAGTAACATTTTCAATGTGGGACTTTTAGTTGTAACAGAGTATTTTCACAGTGTGGTGTTAGTGCTTTTACTGAAGTAAAGGATCTGAATATTTCCTCCACCGCTGCTGTCGCCTCGGCGTCGTTGCTCACAGTAAATCCTCACAGGAACATCTGCACGCCTGCAAAGAGATTTTAGATTCTGCAGTTCATTTTGTTGGATTTCCAATCTGCCTCACACCAAAAAAAAAAAAAAGCCTATAAAGCTTTCTTTTAAACCGACAGTGTAGTAAAGCTAATAGAACTAGATGTATTGATCCCTTTAGTAGGAAAGTCTTGACAGTAGCAGTTGGTGTGGAGCGGTGAAAAGGAGGGTAAGGTATGTCATTGGAAGCCCACGACATCTCCAGAGGGCTCAACAGTGTACCCAGCGTCCCAGGTACACCCCCCTCCATATCCCTGACGGGCTCTGCATGGCATGGGCGTCCTTCTCCCGGAGTCGGACCTAAGCCTGACCGCATACCATCTGTCTCTACTTTGCTGCCCGGTTGGGGTCTTTACTAGAGCCCGACCGATAAAGGATTTTTAAGGCCGATACCGATACAAATATTTGATGATTTAAAAATCCGATATTCCGATATATCGGCCGATATATATTTAAAAAAAAATCTGAAATGCGTAACTTAAGATATGAAACTTGAAGTCCTTGGAACAAAAAGACAATAACAACAACAAAATCAAAGAGTGTTGCCAACAGGGAGGTTGACCTGTTAGCTCACCTGGTAGAGCGTGCGCCCCATGTACCAAGGCCCAGTCCGTACTGCAGTGGCCCCGGGTTTGATTCCAACCCACGGCCCTTTGCTGCGTGTCGTCGTCCCTCTCTCTTTTCCTGTCGACAGCCGTCCTATCGATTTAAATTAATGATGTATCTCAATGTTTTGCCTCTGAAATTTAACTCTCTCTTTAACTCCATGTTTCCTTCTTCAAACTTGCCCGGTGCCGGGAAGCTACGATACCCGTTAGCAGCGTTAGCAGCACCTGTGAGTTTATCATGTGACAGCGAAAGGCGGAGCAGTATGTCCTGTATGTCCCTTACCGGCTAACGTATTTCAAGATGGAGCATGAATATGGAGTGTCTACCCAAGGGGGTCAGCTTCTCCGCGAACCGCGTAGCTCCTATGGCGCCATTTTGATGCTAACAAGCCATCACCTCCCGTTAGCATCCCATTGACTTTTGACCATTCATTTTGGCGCCACTTTGACAGCGAATAACTTTACATCTGAAGTGTTTAAAGACTCTATTTGTCCATTCTTTATTTCTAAAGAAACACGACAATGTATAAAAGGCTCCATTACCTTGTACCTCACGTTATGGCTCCGTAGCAGACGTTTTCGTAAAAATAGGCTAACGATTGTGTCATAACCATATGACTTACTGTCGCACAGTAGAGGAATTACCATATAGTACAGGAGAAGCTCGCAGGCAGTTTGGACTTCCATTAGCTGTTTAAGTTTAATTACTTATTTTTTTATGTTAACTATCATTTTAGTGATCAATAATTAGCCTGTGTCCATGTTATCTCCTTACATATACCTACGCTCTCCGTCTCTGCTAGATTGGGAATGATTGAGATTTCTCTTGGCACAGCTACCAGAAGACTTCCAACTTTCAGACAGGTTGCTCACGGCACATCTACGTCTTCAAGCTCAGTTGGAGGCTGCTCAGTAACGCTCAGCCATCACCAGAAAAGTGCTTCTAATATCCTTCACTGGTCTCCGTCCAGAGACACGGGATCTGTTGGTCCATTCTTATATAATGTCTATGCGTCTACCCCAGTTCAAGCAAACGCAAATTTTGTGAATTTGAATTTCAAGCCAAAAGGAATACTTGGAATTGATGGTGGTGGTAAATATTCATGAAAAAAGGACACGTTCGTGAACGGGCAACACCGATTTTGATAATGAACAACTAAACACGTTACACACTGGACCTTTAAAGTACAGCTTAACTTTTCCAGTTTCAAGTGAGCCATGATGTCAATTTTATTTTGTTTTGTTCAGAAGGTTATGGAAACTTCCTCAAAATACACTAACTCATTATTTTGAGAAAGTTTCTCATCATTTTGAGATACTAACTCATAATGACTTACGTGATCTTTTTTTTTTTTTTTTCTTTTGTTCGTCACATTGGCGGAAATGAGATTTCACGTAATACAGATTTTGATAATGGCTTTTATTTTGAAGGCGCCGGCCGGAAGCCGTAACAGCTTAGCAAGGCGCGTGACTTGACGGTTATGTGGTGTAGGGACAGGTGGCAGCTCCGGTTAGGCACGAGCTGCTGTTGTTCTCAACACAAAGAGAGAGCAGAGCCGGAGAAACACTTCAAATTCACTTCACACATTCAAATGAAAAACATGAACACATTACTGTAAATTCAAACATTATCCGCTAAATTAAAAAAAAATGTTTATGACGGGTTTTGCGTGAAATGTCCGAGTCCGACAAAGGAGACACATTCAACAGAAACTACGCAGTTTAATGGGAGCCGTGACCTGAGCAGGTAAGAAAACAATGTTCTCTGTGTTAAAGTTCGTGTTTTTCATTTGACTTTTTAAAAATGTGTTTAAAGAGTTTTATTTGAGGTTACAAGCGGCGAAACAAAAGAAGGTACAACATGAGTCATTCCCAGCCCGTTTAAAAGGGTTTATTTTGGGTTTAATTGGTAGCGCCATGTTGGCTAATTTACTTCATTTCCTACATTTAAACGTATTGTATTTGGCTTGTTTTACGGCTAAAATAAGCTAGCTTTTGATCAAGATACCAGTTACTTCCGCATAGGACAGTCAGTGGCAGTCTGTGACGGACGGACGGTTGTCAAAAGGGGGTCCGCGGGCTTCAAGCGGTCGTTGCGGGCTCACCAAACCGGACATGACTTCACTGATGTTCTTGGAGAATCTGTAATGATCTCTATTGGTATCTAAAACGACACATACGATTACACTTGAAGGGAAACATATTATTACATATTTTGAATGTAAAGATGGGAATTGATGTAATATCGTAAAATCTCTTTATTTGATTAGGTAAGCTCCATATTCACAAAGCAACATTTTCCAAGTCCACACCACGTTTTAAACTATTCCAAATTGAAACTGACATATACTCTGAGTCTCTTAGATTGGTAACAAATAAAAAAAGGTAGTTTAATAACTGATATCTACTCAAAATTATTTAATTAAGAACTCCTGCTGTCATTATCATTAATGACATTTGCAAGTCTGTCACTTGTTTACTTCCTTATCTTGTTATTTGTTTCTGTTTAAATTATTACTTACTTTCATATTATATTATTTGCACTTATTTATGTATATGTGTTTTATGTTTATGGACTGTTATGACTGAATATTTGTAAATTGAATTAAAAAACAATAAGAATATTGATCTCTATTGCTTTGATTATCAGTTTTAATATCTTCATAACATAGTCCTGGGTCTCAAAAGCAGTTCAGATTTGTCTAACCCTTTATTTTATTTATGTACAAATACAAAAAAAAATATATATATATTTCACTGCTTTTTGTGACAGTTTATTAAGTCTAAATGAGCATATCAACATTACATTAATATGGTTTAATATTACCCATTTGATTCAATTCTTAAAGTACATTTGCTATGTTTTCTATAGCAGTCCCAGCCAGATAACTTTCTTTGCAAATGCAGTGTATTTGTTCTGGAAATGTCTTTCGATGTACATTTTTTTGGGGGATTTGTAATCCAAAGATAGACTACGAAAACTCAAGACCGCTGTTGAGGTTCCGGCAAAGTTTACAGAATAAGGCCGCCGGGCCGTAGACATACGAAAGGGTATGATATGACACGCATTTTAATTGACTGAAATGTTCTGTCGGCCAAAATGGAGAATGTAAGAATCACTTCAGGCTTACAACGATAGATGAAAGCCACAGGGAGCTACTGGAGAGGAGCTAAAGAGCCGCAGGTCGCTGACCCCTGCAGTAAGATGAACTTCTTCTCTATGTACTTAAAAGGAAAGATCCATTTTGTCAATGCTTGGCGTCCTACCAAACATAATTTGGGTTTTACCCAGCAGACAGAATGAACTCAGCATCATTTGGTTACTGAGTGTCGACGCTGCTCTCACCCTCATTTCCTTATCTCCCAGATATGCCAGCTGACGACAAGGTTGCCATCCTGACAGACGACGAGGAGGAGCAGAAGAGGAAGTATGTGTTGGCCGAGCCGTTCAACGTGCTGTCGTTGGGGCAGCCGGCCGGCGATTCCGCGGACACGCCGCCGCCAACCGCAGGCACGCCGCCCGAGCAGCTGGGGGCCCCACAGCCGGCCTCGATGGACTGCTGCGAGAGGATGTGCCTCCGCATTAACAGCCACCTCCTCATCTCCAAGGTCTTCTACCTCTTCTTCTACGCCGCGTACGGCTCGCTGCACCCGCTGCTGGCGCTGTACTACAAGCAGCTCGGCATGTCGGCCAGCCGCAGCGGGCTGCTCGTCGGCATCCGCTACTTCATCGAGTTCTGCAGCGCCCCCTTCTGGGGCGTGGTGGCTGACCGCTTCAAGAAGGGCAAGATGGTGCTGCTGTTTTCCGTCCTGTGCTGGCTGGTGTTCAACTGCGGCATCGGCTTCGTCAAACCGGCGGAGATGATGTGTGTGGTGGTAGGCGCCGATCTTCCTCCGACAGCGGCGGCGCCCCAGACGACGACTCTCCCGCACGGCAACTTCACGCAGACGGGCAACCGCACCAGAAGTCGCCGGAGCTTTCCAGAGCTCACCGGGCTCCCTGAGATCCTGGACTCCCATTTCAGCGCGCTCCGCAGGCCCGAGCGAAGCGCAAACTTCAACGCCACTTCCGCTCCCTTGGAGCCGGCCAGCACTACCCAGCTGGTGCCAAACACCACCCTCCCCACCACCAGCACCGCGACCCCCCCGGCTCCAACCAAAGCCAAGAAGCACCAGATCGTCTACAACAAGGACCAGGTGGAGAACATCTTCCTGCTCATCCTGCTCGTCATCATCGTCGGCGAGTTCTTTAGCGCGCCGGCCGTCACCATCGTGGACACCGTCACCCTGCAGTACCTCGGCAGGGCTCGCGATCGCTACGGCCTGCAGAGGATGTGGGGCTCGCTGGGCTGGGGTCTGGCCATGCTGCTGGTGGGCATCTGGATCGACCACACGCACATGACCGTGGCGATTGACGGCGTGGGCTGCATCGTGCCCGACTTCCGTCTCCACAATTACCAGATCGCCTTCATTGTCTTCGGCGTGCTGATGGGCGCCGCGTTTGTCGTCGCCACTCAGTTTTACTTTGACAACGGCGGCGACTACAGGCAGGAGCTTCCGGAGGGGGCGGCCGAGGACGGGAGCGGCCCGCGATCGTCGCCCGAGTCCGACTCCTCGGGCCGGACGCCCGTCGGCCCGGACGTCGCCCAGGAGTTCCGCTACAGTGATCTGCTGAAGCTGCTCTGCAGCGTGCGCTACGGCTCGGTGCTGTTCGTCGCCTGGTTCATGGGCTTCGGCTACGGCTTCGTCTTCACCTTCCTGTACTGGCACCTGGAGGACCTGCACGGGACCACCACGCTGTTCGGGGTCTGCTCGGTCCTGAGCCACATCTCGGAGCTCGTCGCCTACTTCACCAGCCACAAGTTCATCGAGCTGGTCGGACACGTCAGGTAAGACACGGGGAGAATGTGAGAACGTTTCAGAGGTACAAACATGTCAGAGTAAAGGAAGGAGTCAGAGAATACATGGTGCTGTTAGAAAAAGAAGCAATGGATGCACCAGAGAGATGTTATTCTACTGTTAGCTGTGGGTGATGAGTGGAGTAATAAGATTCTCTTATTAGAGTGGCAACAAGTGCAGTTATTAGTACACCACTTGGACCATGTCCAACCATACCAGACACACACACACAAACAGACACAGACAGACACACACACACACACACACACACCCCCCTGGGCGGTTACATTATTGTTAGCTTATTTGTTATGGTAATGAAATGCAATCTGTAATCTTTACTGATTCTATTGTCAGTTCGTAACAGTTTTTGTTCAGTTTATAAAATGCAGCGGTGGAATGTAACTAAGTACATATACTCCAGTACTGTACTTAAGTCCAAATGTTGAGGTACTTTACTTGAGTAAACTTCTACTCTGCTACATTTCAGAGAGAAATATTGTACATTTTACTCCACTACATTCATCTGTTACAGCTTTAGTTACTAGTTACTTTACACATTAAGATGTCTGCACACAGAACACATGTAGTTTATAAAATCTGATGTTTTATTCTAAAGTAAACCAGCTGACAATATAACGGCTACAAGTCCAGCTGAGATGATCAGACCATTAAACACACAACTGGTTGGATCCTTTACACTTTCTACAATGGGAGGAGAGTTGGTAACTTGCGATATTGAAGTGTTCTCAGTTCGGCTGCTGTCAGTGTTCTGCTAAAATACAACAAACTGCTCGCTGAGTTTAAAACAAATGAAGGGAAATAATTTCCAACTCTCTTTTAGTGAACAAATTGAAACATTAAACTGGACATAAAAGGCCGCGCTAAAAAAAAGTGAGTTACATTTTTTTAAAGTTTTTTTCTGATATTTTCTTTCAACTGATACAAAAAATCTCTGTCGCAGGCTTTCACGATGTGTTTAACGTGCCAGTTGATATTGCGATGACGATTTAAAAAAAGAAAAAAAAACAATATATTGAGCCGCCATCCCTAACTTAAAGCACACATTGGACAGTAAGAAAGAGAAGAAAAAATAAGGACAACTTTTTGTGATTTCAAACTGAGCAGGTAAATCCATCCTCTGCTCTGCAGCAGCGGTGGAGAGTGAGTGTTTAGAGACAAAGCGGCCTTTGACGCTCGGAGGTTTTTTCTGTCGGAGTGAAGTCGCGGGTCGGACCTCGCAGGCAGCAGGGACATTCGAGAGCACGGTGTTAGATTTCAGCTGCAGCTCCGTCTGCATCCGAAATCACACACACACACACACACACACACACACACACACACACACACAGCGTCTCTGCTGTTGACTGAAAACGTCTCCTGAGTCAACAGAAAGGCGGAGTTGAAGGGCAGGGAGTGTTTTTAAATGGATTGTAATTCATTTATAACTAACTAAATGCACCTGCCCTGCTGCTGCTGCTGGTGGTGACTTGTATGAGCCTCATTTTAATCCCAAAAGAAAAACTCTCCCAACCCCTCAGATGTGTTTGAGCCCCCCTAAAAAGGGTCTAAAATCGCCAATGGACTGGTCCCAGCCACAGAAAAGACACTTAGGCCACCGGGCCTAAAAAAAAAACCTGTTTCTGGAGGAAGGGAGACGACACTGCACTGTGTTTTCTTCATGTTGTTCAGTCTTCAGCTGACGTGACACTCTGCTGAAAAACACACTTCCTGCTTTACTGGAAAGTCTGAGCCAGAGACGCCGAAACCGAAAACAGGCTGCAGGTTGTTTTTTCAGCATCTCGCTCTGGTGGTCATCCACCCGTTTATAGAGTGGATGAGCGTTAACGAGTCACTGCGGGGCTGCGGGCGTCCCGTGTCGCCCGCTGTCCAAAAAGCTCCCGTTACTCAATCATTTCAAAGGTTATGGAGAGAGATCCTGAGCTCAGCCACGCGCCGTCTGTCTCATCCGTTTTGTGTGTGCGTTTTGGATGAAGAAACACTGGGGGTGATCCCGTCTTCTGCCTGAACAATCGACATTTTGAGGGCGCGTCGGACCCGTTTGACTCGTACCTTTTGTCGTGGATTTGTTGAACTGTTTCACTGTTTAAGTTCAATAAATGCAACATCTTTCCAAAAGTCGCTGAATCATCGTGTTAAATAATCCTGATTTCAATATTGACCAAAATAATTGTGATTAGGATTACTTTTCCCCCCCATAATTGAGCAGCCCTACACTGTAGGCAGTGGTGGAATGTAACTAAGTAGATTTGCTCAAGCACCGTACTTAAGTCCAAATGTTGAGGCGCTTGTACTTCACTGTACCACTTTCTACTTCTACTCCGCTACATTTCAGAGAGAAATATTGTACTTTTTACTCCACTACATTCATCTGTTACAGCTTTAGTTACTTTACACGTTAGGGTTCCTGCACACAGAACACACGTAGTTTATAAAATCTGATGTTTTATTCTAAATGAAACTAGCCGACAATATGACAGCCTACAGGTCCAGCTGGTATTAGTACTTTTACTGAAGTAAAGGCTCTGAATACTACTTCCAGCGCTGACTGTAAGGTAGGGTTTTACATGAAGTCCAAGAAGTTAGATATTTACACCCTTCTGTTTTTTTCCTCCCGTGTTTTCCTTCCAGGGTGCTGTACATCGGCCTGGCCTGCAACACCGCTCGCTACCTGTACATCTCCTACCTGAAGAACGCCTGGACCGTCCTGCCCATGGAGATCCTCCAAGGTAACGTTTCTGTTCGCCCCGCAGTGAGCATGTGGAAGCCAGGACCCTGCGGTCAGGACAGGAAGCAGCTGTGTTTGTCTAACTGGGCGCTTATCAAACTGCCTTTTCCGTCCGACAGTTCAGCCTTTGTTTTATTATTATCAACAGTCATTCAGTCACCAGGATTCCTCTCAGCACCCCAGCTCACCCGAAAAACACCATCTGACACCTGAACAGTGGTGCAATGTAACTAAGTACATTTACTCCAGTACTGTACTAAAGTACAGATGTTGAGGTACTTGTTACTTTACTTGAGTCCTTTTCTTTTCATGTCACTTTCTACTTCTACTCCGCTACATTTCAGAGAGAAATATTGTACTTTTTACTCCACTACAGTCATCTTTTACAGCTTTAGTTACTAGTTACTTTACACGTTAAGATTACTGCACACAGAACACATGTAGTTGGGCGCCTGGTTGGCTCACAGGTGAACACATTGAATCTGACTGCCGTAGATGTGAAAGAAATGCATAACAGTTGTGCTAATTCAGCACTGTTTAGTTCCAGTGTTGAGACGGCAAGACTTAGGGACCGTCTACAAACTACAAAACTGAAAACCGATACAACAACTTACCTCAATTATAACTCGTCTCCTGCTAGTTGTACTACAGCACTTACTTTTATAAAATAAGCATATGCCTATTTTTGAAAATCTCTTTTCGGTGTTGTAGTTTGTAGACGGTGCCTAAGCACTCGTCTTGCCATCTCAACCAAGGGGGTCAGCTTCTCCTTGAACCGCGTAGCTCCTATGGCGCCATTTTGATGCTAACAAGCCATCACCTCCCGTTAGCATCCCATTGACTCCCATTCATTTTGTCGCCACTTTGACAGCGAATAACTTTATTTGTCCATTGTTTATTTCTAAAGAAACACGACAACGTATAAAAGGCTCCATTACCTTGTACCTCACATTATGGCTCCGTAGCAGACGTTTTTATAAAAATAGGCTAACGATTGTGTCATAACCACGAGACTTACTGTCGCACAGTAGAGGAATTACCGTATAGTACAGGAGAAGCTCTCAGGCAGTTTCGTCTCACATTAGCTGTTTAAGTGTAATTACTAATGTTAACTATCACTTTAGTGATCAATAATTAGCCTGTGTCTATGTTATCTCCTTACATATACCTACGCTCTCCGTCTCTGCTAGATTGGGAATGATTGAGATTTCTCAACAACTTTCAGACAGGTTGCTCACGTCACATCTACGTCGTCTCTCTCAGTTGGAGGCTGCGCAGTAACGCTCAGCCATCACCGGAAAAGTGCTTCTAAAGGCCTTCACTGGTCTCCGTCCAGAGACATGGGATTCCTGTTTACTTCCCCCAAAGCATTATGGGAACTGTAGTACGACAACCTTTTTAAAAGGAACCTTCCCATGAAGTTGCAGCATCTTTATTCAAAATTACAGGGAACTATTGGACCTCTAAAACAAAGTTTTATGTCATGCATAAATTGCAAAGAAAAACTACCACACACTGTGGAACTTGCAAAAAATATATAAAGTTTTAATAATAGGCAACGTTTCAGTTGTAGACCATCTTCAGGCAAAGGGTGTTACATCCTGACAAGCTAAATCTTTTGTAGGTGGGGACTGTTTGTTGAGCACCAATCAACGACTTCCACATAACATCAGGCTTAACTACTTCACATATCCATTACTATAGATGGAGCTTAAGCTTCAATACAACCCCTCTGTAGTCTATAATAATAGACTTAACTAATAGTTAAGAGATCAGCGGGGAGCAACTACTAGTCTAGTCTGGGTGGTTTGTTTGAGAAGTCCACCCTGAGAAAACACGGACGCCTCGCAGAATAAACAAGTGAAAACTATTTCCATACTTAAACAACTTTTACAAGTTCGCTGCCTGTTTTGACTCTCGGCAAGTAAGACAATTTGAAACGGTACATTCAACTTTTCCCAACATTCATTCAGCGCTGAACAGAAAACGACAGGAAGAGAGAGATTACATTTTTACTGGTGTTGACCTCGAGCACGTAACGCGCGATAAGCTTGCGACCGAAGGTGTGGTGACATCAGACGGGAAGAGCAACAAAATGAGGGCGATGTGTCACCACAACAGAGCAGTCTGAGCCCAGAAAGGGATTATCGTTCATTAAATTGTGCACGGTAAATAAATCACATAGATCAACAAATACTGTATTTTGTAAGCAAGATATCCGTGTTAATATTTGTGAATTAAATAGTGACTAATGTCTACCGTACACTAGCAGACTCTGAACAGACTTTGAAAAGACTAAAGTCTGACACCATCTCACATCTAAAGACTATCATCTCACAACGTTAAAGACATAATATGTAAAGAGAAGTAAAGACTGGGGATCTTGCAGGGTTACACATCGCAAGACTACAACTAAGATTTAACGTCTCAATCTCAAAAACCTTGTTTGAAAACAGCAGAAGAGTTGATGGAATCAAGTGAAGGAGATCTCTGCTATAAAGGAGATTTCAACAAAGCTGTGCCGAGGCTCTGTTAATAAAGATACCACTGTTGAATCCTTTTTTCATTTTGCGGCATGTTGTGATCACAGTTGCAGTAACCCTGAGAAATAAAGTGTGATTTGTTTTACCACCGCAACCTGAGCCAAAAACACTCAAAGACAAATGTGGAAACTCCAGACTCTAAGCCGTTTCCCTCAAAGACGTGACATCTCACACGAAACAAAGTGAGATACAGATATACAGATAAAGAGGAAATATGATGTATAATAATTATAGCAGTTGGTATGATGAACAGTGGCAATCATAGTAACAATAAAATGAATGCAACTATGATGTTACAGGCCTTATGTACCTGCATTTTCCATTTGACTAGTTCCAGATGTCATTGGTTCTCCTTTCAGCCGTGACCCTTGTCTGTCCGTTTTGTGTCCTCCAGGTGTGACCCACGCCTCAGTTTGGGCCGCCTGTATCTCCTATCTGAGTGCCGCGGTCCCGCCGGCCCTGAGGACATCGGCGCAGGGCATCCTGCAGGGCCTCCACCTCGGCCTGGGTCGTGGCTGCGGAGCCATGGTGGGGGGGGTGTTTGTCAACTACTTTGGTACGAACACGGACGTTGTCACACTTTTTTATTCATTCACGCCAGAGCAGGGGGAATGAGAGGGGGGAACGGCAGAGCAGGGGGAATGAGAGGGGGAAAACACCAGAGCAGGAGGAATGAGAGGGGGAAACGCCAGAGCAGGGGGAATGAGAGGGGGGAACACCAGAGCAGGGGGAATGAGAGGGGGAAACACCAGAGCAGGGGGAATGAGAGGGGGAAACACCAGAACAGGGGGAAATGAGAGGGGGAAACACCAGAGCAGGGGGAATGAGAGGGGAGACACCAGAGCAGGGGGAAATGAGAGGGGAAACACCAGAGCAGGGGGAATGAGAGGGGAAACACCAGAGCAGGGGGAATGAGAGGGGGAAACGCCAGAGCAGGGGGAATGAGAGGGGGAAACACCAGAGCAGGGGGAATGAGAGGGGGAAACACCAGAGCAGGGGGAATGAGAGGGGGAAACGTCAGAGCAGGGGGAATGAGAGGGGGAAACACCAGAGCAGGGGGAATGAGAGGGGGAAACACCAGAGCAGGGGGAATGAGAGGGGGAAACACCAGAGCAGGGGGAATGAGAGGGGGAAACGTAGCAGAAGATATTGTTTTTAAACCAAAACGTAGCAATGTACATGTAGCCTGATTGAAAGGTTTCCAGTTACGCTGAGATCTTTTTAAGGTGTGAGTATTTCACACCCCCTTACGGTTCTCCTCCCGTTTGCTTTGCAGGTGCGGCAGAGACGTTCAGAGGAATCGGCATGGCCTCCCTCGTCATCCTCCTAATCTTCTCCTTCATCCAGTGTCTGACTGGAGAGACGGAGGAGAAAGGTGGGAACAACTCTCAGAGGAAGGAAGGCACATATCTTCTTAAGCTTTAGTGCAGAACTGCAGCTCGACTAAGTCCAGCTCCTCCAGCTCCTCTTCCCTAATCTTTCCATCCACCTTCTGTTCCAAAGTTAGCCTGTTTTTTCTTCCATTTCCATTCCTTTTTCCTTTTCGTGCAGATTACAGAATCTGCATTGTACTTATTCGGCGTTCTCGGTATGTTCTCACCATCATAATATAATCACAGTTGTGTTTTTCCTTCCTCTTGTTATTCATTTTGGCTCTTGTAGATTATGTTTGCGCTCGTCTGCCAATTTTCTCTTTGTTTTTGTTGCTTTTGCTGCAGTCAGTAGTGCTTTTGTGTTTACTGCACAGGTTGAGAAAATATTACTTAGCCAAAAAATTGTGATTGAGTGAGATTTTTTGCAAATCACACTACAGACTGTAGGTGGCGCCAGAGGAGCCGGATTTCTTTTTAAATGACCTGCTTCATGTAGTTCTACTCAAACATAGGGTCAGTTTCAGCAGATATGACAGAAAGGGAGTTTTAGAAGTCTTACCTACTGCACCTTTAACCCTTGTATTGTCCTCTGGTCAAATTTGACCCCTTTTCAATTTTCTTTATATCAGAAATATGGGTTTCTTGCAACAAAATTGCCCCAGAATAACTTTGATGCATGCATGTACGTTGTACAGAACCCATACAACTACCATTGAATTCTGGGTGTTTTATTCAATGTAATTTTTTTTGAAGAAAAAAAAAAATGTAAGTGGTTATAAAGTCTAGTGACTAAACTGACCTTTAACATACACGAGTATGATTACAGTTTAATGTGAAACAGCAAAGTAAAGGACAGAAGAACAATCAAATAACAGAACAAAATATACACATCAAGACATGTATTTGTAGGAAATTAGGTATAATATAATTTAAATTAGGGTTATTGACCATGAATTTTAAAAAGCATCAAAAGTTAATTTAGAATTTTGAGTTCTTGGTCTACAGGAAGACAACACAAGGGTTCATTTTCATGAGGCCGCTTTCTGTGTCTCTCGTCTTCTCTCAGAGGACAGAATGCTGGCCGAGAACATCCCGGTCCCCTCCAGCCCAGTTCCCATCGCTACCATCGACCTGGTGCAGAGCCAGACCGTCCCCGGGAGCCCCACCCCAGCGCGCCCGGCCACCCAGCTGCCCATCGTGAAGACCAAACACCAGGAGGAGCAGGAGGACGTGAGCAGACCCGCCTGGGTGCTCTCGGGCGCCCCGTGGGTCACCATCGCCTTCGCCATCGTCCAGATCAAGGAGATGATGAACATGGTGAAGCGCCGCGGGCCGCCCACAGAGACTCAGCCCCTGCAGGTGAACAAAGTCCCAATTTAAACCTGTCCAGTACAGTCATCCAAACTGTTAAAGTACCAGAGGTAAGGTCAGGCTGTTACCTAGATCTAAGGACAGACGGACGGACACAGAAACTCAGTGGACAGGCAGACAGAGAAACTCAGTGTACAGACAGACAGACAGACAGACAGACAGACTACAAAAACAGTATACCACAGACAGACAGAATAATCAAACCAAGTTTACCACAAAACTAAAACATATATGTGGCTGAATATTATTAAATAAATACAAAGATCTTTAAAAAAGGTTTTTCTTTTTTATAGATAGATGGATGGATGGATCATCTTTAATGTCTGTGTTGAAACATGCTTCTTTAACCTTCACTAACCTGAACTTTCTGACACTTTCTCCTCTAACCGGCTCCAACACACACACACACACACACATACATACAAACATTCTGAAGAAAGGTGAGAGATTTTTGTGTGCAAAGGTCGGTGGAAAACTACTCTGTGCGTGTGTTTATGAGCGGGGGGGGGGATTTCTTTTGTGTTTTTGTGTGTGTGTGTGTGTGTGTTTTGACGCATGTGGTGATTACAGTGACTCATCTATACCTGTGTGGTATGTGGGCGTGTACATGCATGCATGCATACGTGTTTGCGAGCCTCCGCCTCTCATTCCCCCCCCCCGTGTCTTGACGCTTTGTGTGAGTTGCATGCGAGCCGTCTCCCCACCCCCACCCCTCTGGCGGACCTGTGTGGAGGTCCTCAGCGCCTTAGTGCTGCAGATGTAGACACACAAAGGGAAGTTTGGCTGTTTTTTTTTTTAAATCCTAGTCATAGCAAGAGTTTGTCTAGTTGTAGCACCCAAGATAACTTAACTAGTAGAGGCTAACATGTTAGCGTTAACATCATTGCATTAACGTTGTGTTTAAAAGCAAGTTGTTTCAGCTATAGCTCTTTCATAGTTTGTGGTTAACTAGTTAAATAAAACCCAGTTACTGTATAAATAAAGGTGATCCTCCACGCTGCTGCCTGTCAAGCGCCATCACTGTTTTGTTCCCTCCTGTTGCCAGGTACCTAATGAGCAGGCGTCGGCTGAGTACAAGGCGGTGGCGACGTCACACAGAAACCCGGGTGATGACGGCACAGAGGCGCCCACGCAAACAAACACCGCCTGTCCGGCGCCCACAGACTCTAACAAGGACAAAGACCAAACGCGCCCGACCTCAGACGGTGGGGGAGAAAATCCAGCTGAAAACACACACTGACTGTTCAGTCCAAATCGGTTTTCCTTTACACGCTGCTGCTTTTTCGCTTATGTCACTGTACGTCCTTATAAAATGAGTCAGTATCTTGACAAAACTCTGTATTTATATTGTACATGTGTATTGTAATTGGTTTGAAATGAGGCAAGAAAATTTTGGGTTGAATGTTTGGATGAATGTGGAGGTGGTGCTAGGTGGCTTCCCCCCCCCCCCCTTCAGAGGTGGTCAAATCTAACGCACCTCTAACTGCACTATTTATTTTCTGCCCTCTCCCGGTGGAGTGTTATTTATTAACTTAATCTAATAAAAAAAAAAAAAAAAGTGATGAAATCTGACAATGTGGGGGTATGATTCAGCATTTTTGATTCCACAAGAACACAAACGGCTCTTAAAAGAAGTGACAACTTTATGCCGACACAAAACTAACACATTAAAATGCATTTTTTTAACGGGGTCCTAATTTGTTTACGCCATCAGTTTGCACACCAATAAATCCACATTAAAAGTGCTGGTTTTTACATACCCCATCATTTTCCACCCTATCATCCCGACACACAAATAAGCCTTGAAGTGAGTTTGAAAATGAGTTGACAGGGATTCATATTTTGATGAACAGAAACCAAAATGTAACTTTACTGGCAGGAATTAGTGTTATGTGTATGCTGCGGGGGAAATACTGGGACATACTTTGGCCGGCATGATCGTGAAACGGGTATTAAATTATGTTGTCTGAGCTGTTAAGAAGTCTAAACATCTAGCTCGTTAAATCCTGCCCAGACCCTGCTATGACATCCTCTAAATGAATTAAATTAATGAGCTTCTTTTGCCCGACTTGCATCATTTTCCCTGTAGCTCTGCAGCAAACCGCCTGTGGCCTTAGGATTTGGGAGCCAGTGTAATACTTAAAAAATTTAAAAAAAAATAACAGAAGTTGCAAAATCTTGTTGAATTTGTTTCCAAACGCAGGCTCAAAAAAGGGAAAACAAGGTGACCTTTTTGTTTCACATTTTGTCACTTCTTTCAAAAAACCCAAACCCACTTTTGTACTCCGTACAGGACGGACTGTTGGTTGAGATGTATTTATATAGTTTACAGGAGGAGCGGTGATGAAGACGTGCCTCTTTTAAACACACTGTAAGCCTGTTAATCGTCATTACTGTTCTTACTTCTTATTATCGTGAGAAAGTCTAGCGAGGATCCCTTTACTGTGCTCCTCTCCTACAGAAAGATGGCTGTCATACTCAGGGTCTTTCTCAAGCCTGCTTCCAATCATTTTGTATTGACGCTGCCAATAGCCGACGCTATATTTACCGTCTTTGTTTCCCATTTTAATGCCAAACAATTCCCAGTATTTCTGTGTTCGTCTTCCTGTTGTCCAAATGGAATTTTTTTTCTTTTTCTTCTGTATCTTCAATGGTTACAGGATCAGTGTATCTCAATGTCATTGGTATAAAAAAAAAAAAAAACATTATTAAATGTTAATCTCACAAATAACGCTCCAGATTGGGTGTTTAATGACTGTTTGTTTTAATAGCCAAAGTTCCGCATTGAAGCATTAAGTTCCTAAATACTTCTTCCGCAACTGTCAACAATGAATTGTATTTTAAAAAGCTTTATCTTAAATGGAAGATGTGAATGTGTAAACTAACATCTACACCTGTCAGACAGTAGAAAAGTAAGTAGTAAAACGCAGACATCTTGAAATGGAGTAGAAGTAGAATAAAGTAGCATAAAATGGCAAATGCACTTGACATTGTACTTGCAGTAAAGTACAGTACAACTTTTAAAAATACAGCAGTGTTGCTGCTGGATGCTTTTCGTGGGGGGGGGGGGTAGTTTGTGAAATCAGCCACTTGATGGCAGTAGCGTTTCTAAATTCACCGAGTTCTTAGATGGACTGGCTCTATATTCACGAGTGTGTGGAGGGTTATTGAGGTCGTGGTGCGCCTGCTGCTGATGGGTGTGTGTGGGGGAGGACAGTAATAGGCTTCCTCAAAAACTAGACTGTGCTGTCATAAAAAAATAAATAAAAATGAAATCATCAACGTCTTGGCACTCTCAGCCCTGTCTGATATCCGTGGAGAAATTTCACCAGCCCCTCTGCTGCTGCTGCTGCTGCTGTTGTTGTTGTTGTTTTGGCTTTGCTTAACAATGATCAGTATAATAGTCTTGTTTGATTTGAGGGCGTCATGGCCGCGAGCTGCTACGTACACATTTTAAACTTAAATGACATGAGGGTCGAGGCCAGACAGGCTTTTTTGACCTACAGATGTTTCAGATTACTGGAACCAATAGTGTTATTATTGGTTTCAGTCAAGGGCGTAGCAGACGCAGGGGGGGTACGCAGAGGACATGCCCCCCTCTCCCCCCACACCTTCCATGTGGGTGCCCTCCATCCCCCCTCCCCCTGCACTTACAACACGTCTGAGTTGATTTGAACGCACCATAAGTCTCAGGTTGATTGATGGACTCAATATAGATATAGGCACTAATAATATAATATATAATTAAAAATATATACAAAGATGTAGGGAGGAAAAGTCCTTAAAATAGGCAATAATTAAGATCAGTGTATATGATGGAATAGTGGCATTGGAATGTGCCAGAGGCAACCAAATTTGGGCGATTACTACACACAGACACGCACACACACACACACAAAAAACCCTACACATACACACACAGCACAACCCCCCACAAACACATACAGAAACACACACGCACATACATACACAAAACCCTACACACAAACGCACACATGAAATGGAAAAGGAAATGTCAGTCTTTCCATCAATAGTAAATGAAATGTAAGGCTATTTGGAATCCGCGATTTGAAACGACAAATGGGAGAGGATCTTTTCAATAGAAACCCCCCCCCCAACCCCCACCCCCTCCTCAATCCTGAATTTACGGCTATGCCCCTTAGTTTCAGTGTCACGCTTGTGGGCACCTTGGCAGCACACATAGACAGTCGGATGATTATTTGGCTGATTGTACACACATCAGCTGTGGCTTCAAAAATCCCTATTATTTTTTCCTTTTCTTTTGTCTATAAACGGTATCAACTGTTTATCAGGCTTGAACGTGTAAACTGTTTGCACTAAAAATAGGATATTAGGGTCATTTTCCACCGTCTCAGCTTCTCAGCATCCTGTCTTTTTTTTTTTCCTCTCTCTTGACGTGCTGCTTTTCTCTCTTGCGGTTTCACTTCCTTTGACCCAAAACACCAAAAACTGATGTCTGTTTTCCACAACCTCCACGTACACCTGGGCATTCAAAGGATCCAAATCTGAAGACACTGTTTCGATAAATAGCGTGATCACAATATAGTGTCCCGCCCCAGAGCCCCTTTTTTTTTTTTTTAACTAATTACCATCGATAATAAAAAACCCATGACGATTATTCCAGTTAATTGCTCTCAGCCAATTGCTGCCCAGATACAATCCCAATTCGTTGTTTAATATAAATGTTAGACACTTTCTAGTCTATATCCACGACTTTACACTTCTGGGATTGCTGGGATTGCTCGTTGCCGGACAGAAATTCCACCGGATTTCACTTATTTCGGCCGGATGTCCGTCCCCGTCCTCTTTCTTTGTGTTGGCGTTCTAACCTCCGGTGGATTTGTGAGGACTATGGTTAACTGCTCCTCAGATCTCTGCAGGGTAAATCCAGACAGCTAGCTAGACTATCTGTCCAATCGGAGTTTTCTGTTGCACGACTGAAACTACTTTTGAACGTACAAGTTCCTTCCCGAGACTATTTAGCAGAGGCACCGTGGCTCCGTCCGGCGCTTAGTGGCCAAGACAATTGTGATTGGTTTAAAGAAATGCTAATAAACCAGAGCCCGGTTTTCTCTCCCATCCCAGAATGCTGTGTGGACTAGCCAGACCCTCCTTTGCAGCGCTGTGGAGGAGGGTCTGGCAATGTGAGACCTTAGTTGTTGGTGCCTACATAGACATACTGTATTAAACATTATTATGAAATAAACAAACACTAAATACAGAAACAAATACATGTACATATAAGTAACACTTTCAATGCAGGACTTTTACTTGTAAAAGAGTTTTTTTTACAGTGTGGTGTTAGTACTTTTACTTAAAGGAACTGAATACTTCTTCCACCGCTGCCCTGAAACAACACACAGTACCTGTAGTACGCTACAGATATATTGCTACTTGCACACTGGTTACTTCATATTTAATATTATATGTATAATATATATGTTTTGTGATATATACTTTGTACAGGATGTAGGTTGTACATTTTATTATTCAGTATATACTGTACATGTACATTCTTTTTTTATCCCTCTAAGTATATTTTTGTCAGTAGTTGTTCTGGCATTTTTATCTATGCTATTTTATTTTTTATCTTATTTATTATTTCTAGTATATTGCTTGTTTTTTTTCTGTATGTGTGTGAGGGAGTATGTGTGTATGTCCAAGTAACTTGCTGCTTGTAACAGTCATTTCCAAATTTGGGATTAATAAAGCCTGTCTATCTATCTATCTATCTATCTATCTATCCATCTGTCTGTCTGTCTATCCATCTGTCTATCCATCTATCGGTCTATCTCTCTCTCTCTCTCTATCTATAGACTGAAAAGTGGTAAAATAGTGCTTAAACCTTTAATAAATAACTGCAACCTGCTGAGCTGAAGCCACAGGTCATGTTTTTGGGGCTTTCTGTGTTTATAAAGAAGTGAAACTAGCTGCTTCAGTGTTTACTTGAAAAAGGAAACCTGCGAGGTGAATTGCAGGAGACCACCGAGCCAAACGACTAAACTGTAGAAGTGTAACTGAGCAGACTGCAGGGCTGCTCACGGGTTAAAGATGAGCCCACCGCTGAGAAAAAAAACCTAAACAGAAACCTCGCTTAGACCTTATGGCAGCGTTGTTAGCCGTTCAGGGCCACCTCAGTCAAGTCTGAGTCAGACTAAAGACCACAGTGAGTCATGTTATTGGCAGGATGCTAACATGGCTGCATGCCTCTTACTCTCTTTTTGGATTGAGAAATGTGTGCCTTTTTAAAAAAAAAATTTTTTTTAATGATTAACCATTTTTATTTTTCAAACAGCATACAAAGGCCCGTACACTAGGCCTGTAACATTTAGTACATAATTATCAATTTCTTTTTTCTTTTTTTTACATAATCGGGGTTTCTTAGCTAAGGTCTTGAAGTGTATGACTCTTAATTGTTGATTTATATTTATATTATCACTGGTCGCTGAAGTCTCTTTCCACAAACAATCCACAAGAATAGCATGCTCAGGCTTGCTAACAGCACATCTTCTGACTCTGTGCATGTTTTACATTAGGAATACCAACTTCTGCCTTTTAAGAGGCGATTTAGACCTTTGTTTCGATAAAACAGGCTTAGGAACTCTTTTTTTGCTTGCTAAACCCAAATCAGTTTGCTGCCAATTAAGATCTGGATCTGAGGATATCATGAAACATGTTTCTTTGTGCTATATGTGTAATTGTTGTCTAGCCCTGTGTGTAATTTTATTCTTATTTCCGGGAACACAAAAATGAATTTCGGTGTGAGCTGACAATAAAAGTTGTATCGTATTGGTTGGGGATTTGCCCCCAACCCTAACATCGGTTGCTGTGTGGTTTCACAGTAACGTTAGCGGTATCTGCGTGCAGAGCAGGCTGAGCACTGCAGTGTGAAGCAGCAGCTGCAGCAGACTAAGACGTATACAAGAGCAGACAGCTGTCATGGTGGCTCTGGCATCACCCCACTGGCTGTGTTCGAACAGCCTCGCCTCTGTTTACACAGTTAAGTCAGGGCGCTGCAATGCTACCTGTCCACATTACAGCACAGGACTGTTTTACTGGACATTGACCTCGTTTGAATTGCTTATTTCGGAGATCTTCAACAGGGGGTCCAGGACCCGTAGGGGGGTCCTCAGAGTTGAGGGTGTGTTGAGTGTATGTAAAAAATATATGTTTTTGAAAGTTTCTTATTTTAAAAATGTAAATAAGTCTGGAAATATACATTAATATGAATGCAACATTTTAATAGCAAAGATAAATTGGCCTATTTGTGGGGGAAAGAATTTACATGTTCAAGATAAGCTTCCTATAGGTAACTATGGTAACCATACAGTTAAGCTTAAGGAGTCCCTTGTGCCTTCCAGATGTACAGTATGTTTAACATTAAAACATGAAAAATATCCATATCTTTTCAACCATTCTGCCCAGTTTAATATGCAACTCAATTGTTATACAATAGATGCGGTAGGGGGTCCCTACTCGGTCTCTCTTTCAGCCTAGGGGTCCTTGGCCTAAAAGGCGTTGAAGAACCCTGGCTTATTTAATTAACTGATGTTTAATTCAATGCAGGGAGGGGTTGAGACGACGGCTCGGCATTCAAGCAGTTCATCATATCCACGGCCCCAGCTGGACCCAATGGAGGGGAAGTGTTAGGCTCCCCTGCACATCACAGGTGTTTGTTCAGGTAATCAAATCATTGAACTGACCTCTTCAGATTGTTTTTCCTTTCTCTGTTTTTCCTTCTCCGCATACTTTGGAAGTAGGTGACGTTGTGTCTGCACGTAGCCTTTACTTGGGGTGTCAATCACAAGTTTTACCATGATACAATATTATATTGATTCTTTGGACAACAATACGATATTTGCCACAATGCAAATTCTGTTCAACTTAATTCAGGGGCCTGCAATCGAAATGAAACCATGAAACGATATCATATGCCCTTTTAACACAAAATCAGTTCCAATTAATATCAACTCACAAAAAGATTTTGTGTCTTTGGTCATTTAATTGGTATATCAATCCCGATCAATGTATCGTGACACCCCTAGCTTAGTTTGTCCCCCCAGTAATTAGGAAACCATTAACAGCCTACCATGTAGGGGCAGTTTTATTCAGTATCAGTCAACATATTTTAAGGACTACAATTGTTTTGCTCTTGTGTTTAAATGTACTTTAAGACTAGTGCAAAATATAACAATTTATGTTTATTCCGTCCTCTAATAACCAAACACAGCTAAGAATCATCTCCTCACCAGGAAACAACCCCCACAAGAGCTTTTAAATGTCACAAATGATCTTTATTTAACAGTAAATCCTTAATCCTGGGGTTCCTCAGGGAACCGTCCCGGGTCCCCCCTTGGTTTTAATCTGAAATAAAACCTTAAAGGTTTCCTTCAGGGTCTTTTACATTTCACAGTGTGCAGGCATGGTAATGTATGTTTAAAACATCTTAAGCGCATTACAAGCGTGTTACACACCATTCTGTTTGTATAATCACATTTGGAAACAACACGCATCATTATCAAGGCAGAGAAATTAACATTTCCATCCACCGGTCACAATGGTTGGTGCTTTCCAAATTTTTGCCAGAGCTTTACACCGTCTCACCAGCCAAATATGATTTTGTAAAAAAATAAATAGCAAAGAAAGAGTGTCAGGGGGTTGGGAGATTACCAGCGTTTAGCTGTAGGCTGGTGGTGTTTTTCTGCGATTAGTGTAGCTGCTTTTTATTTTATATATATCGATCCATCAACTGATCAGGAAAAGATGAGAGGGACAGAAAAACGGAATCCTTCTCACAACATTAAGAATGTATATATTTTTCAGCGCAGTGCTTGCATCATTTACACCCTCACAATGCAGATCGGAGAGCACAGTGTGCTTATGATGGACGTGCCTTATTAACCATTAAAAATCAATGAGAGGCTACAAGCGGTGGTGTAGGTCCATGATGTGGTTAATGATGGATTATGATGATAATTACCGTGAGATGAGAAAGCCGTGGATGCAGCACTACAGAGTGAAGTGTCACTAACCAGACTAATTACAGAAAAAAATCTAATTTTCCCATTTGCATCAACATCTATCAACATCTATGACTGCTGATATGAACATATAAGGTACATTATATTGATGTCTTGTGTTCCACGAACCGCATTGTAAAACCTTTTATTCTGCTATCAATGAAACACTTAAACATATATAATATTATTCTGGTTTATTTCAACTTGCATCCTATATTAGTAGCTTTGGCTATCTCGATTATATCATGACTTGTGTTTCTGGTCCATTTTGACTTCTATCTAGTGATTCAAGTGGTATCATGTATACAATGTCATCATAACTGATAGAAATGATGGCCTAAAACAGACCTAAGTAAAATGGTTCCCATTCCTGATGCCTCACCTTTTTTTTTAGGCCTTTCAGCCTTCTTGTCTGAGAAGACTTTTCTGTGTTTTGTGGGAAAAAAACATTCATTTTGTAGGATGTGATGGATGAGGTTTCATGGAGGAGCCTTACAGAACTCCTCGTCATCTCACAGCCGCTCTAAAAACATGCACAGATAGTTTTAGATGCTTTGCTTACTTTTTTTATAAGTCAGGAGTGTCAAATTCAACTTCTCTGAGGGCCACATTGGAAAAAGAGAATCGCATCAAGGGCCAGACAGGTGTTGTTTACTGACATGCTAAAAAGTCAAATATACCAAGAATGTCGGGAAAAGTGACGAAAACGTTGAAAAAAGCACCAGAAACCAGCACCAAAAAACTGATCATATGTTTTTTATGTAAGATCTTCATTTGATAAGTAAGAATCGATGTCCCTCGCCTTCCGATCTTTGTGTGTCGCCATTCTCAAACTCCATTTGCTTCGAGAAACAACGACAAACTTTGAGCTACACGCTGAAACTGTCAAGTTTTGAAGAAGAATTTGGATGGTGCAACGAGGCAGGCCTGCCTGGTTCTTTCAGGGAATGATTGTAAAGATTTACAAAGTATATGTTTAGGTCAGTTTCTCTCTAACTGGGACATTTTGGGAACGATCGGTGGGATGTATCCGTGTATCCAGCTAATTTAAATAGCTCACGTCAGTGGAGTCGGACAGGGATAAAAAAAGGGGACTGGGTACCCAGGGCCATCATGTGAGGAGGGCCCAAAAAGATGCTAGAATGAATCGCTGTGGATGCGGGGAGGGGCCCATAGAAAATGCCTTTCTACAGGGCCCAGAATTTTGTGCTACGCCCCTGGCTCTCGTTACTGTATTGTGTCAACAGTTAACTTCATTTAATATTGTATGTGGCGTTTTCTTTTGCTGGGTGCAAATGTCCCACCAAAACAAGTAGATTTAAGGTATTATTATTATTATTATTATTATTATGTAGAAGTACTCTTAGAAGTCGTAGTATTAATGTAAAAATGAGCAGTGTCTAAAGCTATCCGGCAAAGAGGCAGTAGTACTGTTGAGTATTTTTAAGTCGTAGTAGTAGTACTAGTGGTGTGGTACAAGAGTATATGTTGCAGTGATTGTGAGCACTTTTTGTCTGCTGCTGCTGCTGGTCGAGTGGGACAACAGGGAGACTTTTTGTCCTGGCTGGGATCAATCGCTCCATAGATGACGCCCACCCAGCCAGGCCTCTCTGTGGGCGGCCGGTAGCCCAGCAGGCCGGCCCGGTCCGGCCCCGCCTGGGCCCTCCTCCAGCCCCCGCAGCCTGCAGGGGCCAACACAACAGGAGAGCTGCACTTTACATCTGAAAGCTTTCAGCTGACACTCGAGTGAACTTTAAAGTCACTGAGCTTTCATAGGGTGATCTACTTCCTGCTGAAGGAGGGATCACGCAAAACCAGAGACAGTTTAGAACCGAGACACCCCAACTCAGAGTAGTTTCCTGTATCTGTGTCACGTAGACTCCGCCCCGCCTCTTCAGGAGACTAGCGGCAGGTCCTGAGTGTATTGATTCCAATAGGAATCGTGAACACAGATTATGAGCGATTATTTCACCCCATAGTCACCAAAGTAGATATTGGACCCATTCTTCACAAGCCACATATCTCCAGAACATTCTGACACTGACAAACAGCATTATTCAGACGAACACATCAGGAGAAAATGAACTTGGTTTGAGACCTGTTTCTGTCTCAGGACCAATCTCAATCTCAGGATGCACTAGATTTAGTATAGGGGATCTTTGGCACAACCAATGGGATGTCAGTGAGAGAAAGAAAGGCAATTTGATTGGACGTGAAACCTCAATTTTTCAAATTCAAATCACAGGCCTTTAATATACAAACTGAACAATATTTGAGTCACACATTTGTGAGTCTGAGTTTATCCTTCTGCATTTCATGCGTTTTATGTTGATCGGACGCCACAGGCGCGTTGTATTGCCATAGTGTCAAACGTTTTATCCTTGTGTGTGTGTGTGTGTGTGTGTGTGTGTGTGTGTGTGTGTGTGTGTGTGTTTTTGTCCATGTGGTCTACTGGGAGCAGTGCTAAAGAGACAGTTATTTCTCTGGTGGAGACCAAAACGGAGCGTGATTTTTTTTTTTTTGGACACAAGTGGTAAAAAACAAACAAACAGATTATACAGATTGAAAAAATGCCAGAACAGCTAAAATGTTTGCAATAATCTGATTTGTAAGAAGACAGAAGAACAGCTGTGTAATCATCAAACACGTGTACATTTAAGTGTATGTTTTTGACGTGGCAGTGCAGACATTTAGCCGAGGCTTTCGTGCAGAGCGGGCCTCAGTGCTATTACAGTTTAACAGCAAATAGGACTTTAAAAATTTGTAATTTAGGCGTTTGCTTGCAGCTGACTCTCTGATCCAGGGTGACCTCAAATACACTGGAACATTACAGCGAGCTCCTGGATCACCCACATCACAAAACACAACAAACACTGAGCACATTTACATTTTTGCCATTTATCCGCCGCGTTGTCCACAGCAGAGTGCAGATTAAATTCCCTGATCGCCCACCGTCGGGATACTGACATTTTACATTTGCATTTCACTCCCTTAGCTGGAGCCTTTTTTTTCCTTCTTTTTTTTTTTACCTGGAGGGACTTTCAGTAGTTCACATTCACAGTGAATTTCTGTGGAAGTCATGACACAGTTGACACATTCGTTCTGCTGGTGGATGGGGTTTGATGCCGTCGAGGGGGGAAAAAAAACGCAGATGTGAGACAGGTTGTAGCACACACACACATTCTCACTCCCATCGCGTGAAAATACGGACGCTTGGTCAGGTGCCTTTGGCGTTGTTATTGACACTAAAAGCCTCTTTTAGCGGCATATCTAAACGTGCTTTGGAAAAGGTCGCGGGTGGGCTTACGTTTCCATGACACACGGGACAAGAACGGGACGGGGTTGGGTGTAGGAAACTGAAAAAAAAAGTCCTGTGTTGTTTGACCCACCTCAACCAATCTCCCTATGCCAGCGGTGTCAAACTTAACTTCCACTGCCCAAACGTTGGTGTATTACGAGTTCAGAGTGAGAACGGGTTGAGCAGGGGGGGAAACGGGGAAGAGGGATTTGTTGACGGTTCAATTCCCTGATTCAGCAGGTAAAACTACAGAGCCAGGGCCAGGTTAGCTTTGTGTATTAAAATATGGAGTACTTGATGCTTCTAGTGGGCAGTTTCGCTAAAAAAAGAAATGGATTTGCATCCACTCAAAACCCCCCTGTCCCCAAAAAGAGTGAAATAAATAAATCCTTTGTGCAAAGACAATCAATTGTCACGTTTCCATTCAGCTTTTGTGCCGCTCTACTGTATGCAGGCAGTAACCTCCACGGATGATATCAGATATTTAATTAAAGGCTAGTAAATCTGTATTCCCTCCGTGTGTTTCGGCCCTGTTGTCTCTGCACGCCGTCTCATCAGTGTGTATATGAGTTGTCAGCCTGTCTCCGCATTAATGTCGCCAAGACATATTCCCAGTGCGTTCGTCGTACCCATTTGCGATTTAAAGCGATGCCGGTTGTGATGTGCTGCACGGACGTGGGCAGGGGCGATGTGGGTACTTGTGCGTGAGGAGCCCTAAGTCGCAGAGGTTTTTTTTTTTTTTCTTCTTCTTCTAATTGAGTCAGGGACTTAATGCTGGCAAGGTAGGCGTGTGAGTGTGGGGGGGGGGGGGGAGGGAGGAGACTAATCCCAAGCTGCTGTTGTTTGTTTTTTTCCGTGCCTGCTGGCTGGAGATCAAAAAATTAACAGCAATAATCATGCAAAAAAAAAATGCGTGGCTTCACTTCAAAGCCTGCCTCAACTTTGCACACACCCTTGTAGCTCACATTGTTTCATCACATCTACCACTTTTTCTTCATTTGTCTTTACTCTCTTTACTCCCCCCCCCCCAAACACACACACACACACACACACACACACACACACAAACACACACACCACCACCTCTTCAGTGTTCATCTTTAGTCACATCTTAGCACATTTTTGCCGGGAAGTTTTGAAGACGATCTGATCGTCACTCGTGACCTTTCTGCGCTAATTAGTACACTTTAAACGCAGATTAATCACACCTTCAGTTAAGCTCAAAGTCGAGGCAGTTTTTTTGTCTTGTCACGCACAACACCACATCCAAGGCCCGGCTGGTTTCCCTCTGACTGCAGTATGTGTGGTCGTGGCAGAGGGAGCGTCTGCCTCCGCCTGAGATAGCAGACATGTCAGACGTCAGCAGCACTCTCAGGGCGAGGAGGCCGTGGGCGGCGAGGGGGGGGTCGCTGAGGCGCTGTACGTGGCCTGAGCGGCAAAACCTGGCAAATCCCCTCCACGGTCAGCCCACGGCCTGTCAGCAGGGAGCCACAGGGCTTCCCACTGAAGCCTCGAAAGGTGCAACGCGCAGCATTGTGAGACCAGTTTCAAAAAAACTCCAGCACATTAATGACGCCATTAAAACCCACTACTTTCAATGCACAGCAAATGATGCACATTTGTACTCAAAGTGACTTTTAATCTAATTTGTATGGGGGGGAACCTTGAATGAATGCAAATCATTTATAGTTAAAGGGTAAGTACCGTTTTTGTTCAACCTGGATTCTATTTTCCCATGTTTATGCGTCTTAAGTGACTGATGGGAACAACAATCTTTGACATTGGTCCAGCATTAAGCGAGATCGCTGCAGTCGGCAGTCAGAGAAACAAGCTACCATGTAAGGCCCCTTTCACACTGGCTGCGTGGCGTGAGCGTGTCAGCTGCGTCATGGCGTGTCCGTTTTTATTTTGGCTCCCGTGCATGCTAGAAATAGGACCGACGCCTATTTTTCTAAGAGCCTAAGAGTTTCCAGGCAACATAGAATACGAAAAGATGTTTATATGTCATTTTGACACTGATTTTTGCTCCACTGTAGCGGTTGGGGTTAAGGGCCTTGCTCACGGGCAACTCAGTGGTGGTGATAAGGGAGAGACAAGCGCTGCCACCATTGACATTTAGATGAAAGTCTCTAGGTTTTGATATAAATGTAATTAAAAAAAAACGCAGCCAGTGTGAGACGGGCCTAATATATATATATATATAACTTTCTTGTGTCCATGTTTTTCACCGAGGTGATTTATTTATTTTTTTCAACTTTAGGTTGTATAGTCGCTGAGTGTGAAGGCAGCGGATTTCCACGCTGGCACATTTGCAGGCAGCAGGGTTCCTATAGCTGTTTCTGCAGCAAAGTTTTCACACACACACAAACACACTGCAGGAACACTGCAGTCTCTATCTGTATGTCACATAACCTCCGCCTACGCTCACTACACCCACACACATCCTTGCCCAAAACGCCCACGCGAGTATAATCTGTGTGCAAAGACACACACACACACACACACACACACACACATCGCCCCTATACACACTAACCACCCACGCAGGCACACACGTGTTCAGTCAGACATAAGCCGCTCATACCATCCCACACTTTCTCAACAGACACAAAGTAAGACTCTGCTAACCAGGGAGCCTGTGCAAACACACCGGCTTTTATTCACATACGCACACACACGCACACGCACGCACGCGCACACACGCACGCACACACACACACACACACACACACACAAATTCTCACTCAATAGACACAAGCCATGGCCTCTTACGGCATCGTAAAACTCCAAAAAGAAACCAGCTTCAGCTACTTTTTAAACCAGATATTTTGATTTCACAACATTTGATTTATTTATTTTTGTTCTTCCTCACATCCACCGCCTGTCTAAAATGTGTCTGCCACAACCACGACACCGGGGCGGAGACGCCAAAAACACTTCACATTTTTTTTATATCACTCCTTCTTTTTGGGCATCCCAGTCATCCTGTAACCCATATTCCCTCCAAATGAAAAGGGACACTCCATGACAAGCACTACCACCGCCTGGAGACGGAATCATGCCGCTCTGTTGTTCCTCCCCCCTCTCTCCCTCTCCCTCTCTCTCTCTCTCTCTCTCTCTCTCTCTTTTCTTCTCCCCCCTCCAAAAGAGGAACTTGGATGAAAAGAGCTGCTTTTTTAGAAAAACGCAAAGTGTTGAGGATGTGGGTTGGTGGGAAGGAGAGGGGAGGAGACGGAGGGGAGGGAGGGAGGGAGAAGGGGAGCAGAGCAGCGTGGGCGCTCTGACAGGGCGAAGGGGCTGACAGGCCCAGGCGTGGGCGTGTCATTGAAATGTGTTTCTACTCCGGAGGGGGGGAGAAGAAGGGAGAGGAGGAGAAGGAGAAAAAAAGTTGCGGGGAGAAAAGAAAAATGAGAAGAAGAAATAGAAGAAAGAGGAAAAAAAAAAAGAGAGAGAGAGAAATGCAGAAATTAAACGAACAGGCGTCTCGTGAAAAGTGAAATCTGAAGCGGCTCCTTGCCAAATGAGATACAGTACAGCTCCACCGTTTGGAAGGTTTCTGTGTGGGGTAAGGGGGGGAGGAAGCAGAGAGAGAGAGAGAGAGAGAGAGAGAGAAAAGACGAAGTGACGCCTACTCTTTGGGAAATGATTGACAGGACGACTTGAAAGCAGATTGCTGCTGCCGTGTGAAAACCTTGTACCTCTTGCTCTCTGCGGTTTTTTTAATGTTTTTAGGACTAAATTGAAGGGAGTTTTTTTTTGGGGGGGGGAGATACAGAGATACAACTTTGCGAAACTTCGTGGAAAAGGGTGTTATGGGCAGCGGTGGAATGTAACTAAGTACGTGTACTCCAGTGCTGTGCTTAAGTAGCAAATGTTGAGGTACTTGTTACTTTACTTGAGTCTTTTTTCTTTTCATGCCACTTTCTACTTCTACTCCGCTACATTCCAGAGAGAAATATTGTACTTTTTTTACTCCACTACATTCATCTGTTACAGCTTTAGTTACTTTACACGTTAAGATTACTGCACACAGAACACATGTAGTTTATAAAATCTGATGTTTTATTCTAAATGAAACTAGCCAACAATATAACGGCCTACAAGTCCAGCTGAAATTTTTAAATTAGACCATTAAACACACAACTGGTTGGATCCTTTACACTTTCTACAATGGGAGGAGAGTTCTGAATCGAGTACTTTTACTTTTGATACTTAAAGTACATTTTCCTGATGATACTTACAGACTTTTACTGAAGTAATATTTTCAATGCAGGACTTTAACTTGTGGTATTAGTACTTTTACTGAAGTTAAGGATCTGAATACTTCTTTCGCCACTGGTTATGGGTAACGCCCACAAACATCTCAACGACACGTAGAGAAGACGTGCGCGCAATGAAAGTGTTTCAAGTGGTTCAGTTTGGCCGTTTATTTCAGCACGGTGCTGCCCGCAATTGATCTTCTAACAGCGCTTGAAATAAAGCGTCTTTTCAAGGCATTTCATCTTGTTATCGCTCCCTCTTGTCGTCGTCCCGTCCATCGCAACACTCCCGTCGCGTCGGTGCCTTTGGCATTTGTTATTGATGCAAAAAGTCTCATTAGTTTCACTTTTTAACTCTTAACTTAGGGAAAGATGGTGGGTGGGGTTACAAAATTACATTTCAGTGACATGCAGGACAAGAACGGGACGTGAACCCCGGTCTCCTGGGTGAAAGTCCTGTGTTGTTTGACCCATCCACCACCCCAACCTTCCTCCCTACGTGGATTTTTGGTCTTCCATACTACTCTCTACCGTTGTCTCTCTTCATACTACGTCATCTTACAGCGCCGCGTTCGAGCTGCTGCTCCCCACCCACCATCTTTTCCTAAACCTGAGTGTCCCGTTCTTGTGCCGCATCTCAGTCAGTACGTCCCGACCCAGAGCGTCAAAAGGGACGTCAAGAGTCCCGACACTAAAGGAGACGTTTCGCTTTCAACCGTATGACGATGATGATCTGTTGTACTATGGCAACTGGATTCTTATGCAAACATATCCACTGTACGTGTATGCTACAGTGTACAGCGCCACGTTCGAGCGTCAAAAGGGACGTCAAGAGTCCCGACGCTAAAGGAGACTTGAATAACAAACGCCAAAGGACGCACTTTCAGCGTGAATAACTAACACCAAAGGCACATGACCAAGTGTCCGTATTTTACACGATGGAAGAGTGAGAATGTGTCGGCGTTCCATACAGACGCTAAAAGGTGATTTTTGCGTCGGTATCTGACGCTGAGACACTGACCAAGCGTCAGTACTTTACGACATCGGTAGTGAGTCCGTTCACGTCAGTACGTTGAAATTCTTTCGCGTTTGTTTCACGCGCGTGGTGGTTTGATTTGTATCCAGAATTTCCATCCACATTTAGCGCAAATTTGAACCAAATCTGCTCGAGAAAGTGTCAACGAACGCACATCTCCGTCCACTCCACATGCTAGCGTTAGCGAATTCGCGGTAAACACAAAGTACAGCTGAGGCTGACGGGAATGAACACGTTAAAAAAAAAAAGGGTTGACCCAATGCCTGCCAATGAAAAATCATCTGGCGGATCACCAAAATGGTTACAATTCAGTCCTTTAAGGTGGAAAAGGTGAGTCCCTTTTAGCACAACTTCACAACTTTGCCTGATAAACCTGCGGTGACTTTTGTCTTCTGCAAAAGCAATCATGCCAATAAAACCCTTCCATGGAGAGAGGAGGCTTTAAAGAAACAAGGCAGTGCCGTAAAATTAGGCAAAGAGGGAAACTGGGACTTGTGGAAACAGGCAGCCTGGGTGTCGACCTACCTCGCAGCGTGGGTGGACATCCTATTTCCTGCCGGCACTCTCGCTTTAATTTGTTCTTGTTTGGTTGTTGTTAGATATTGAGTGCAATGTGTGTGTGTGTGTGTGTGTGTGTGTGTGTGTGTGTGTGTGTGTGTGTGTGTGTGTGTAAAGGTGAGGGAGGAGGGAAGTGGGTGAGGAGGGAGTTCATAAGAGAGAGATACGGAGCTGATATTCCTTCTCCTCTCCATTTCTTTCAGAATCTAATTTGATCCCCGTCTGCTCGGAGGCTGATCCATGGGAACGCCGTTAGAAGGTCATATCTGCATAATAACACACACACACACACACGGCCAGCCAGACGCGGATTTAGAGGCTGAAGGTGGGCGGCCTGGAATCCTCCCTGCCTACCTGCGTTTGGATAACACATCATAGGTATTAGCACGAAACTATGTCCTTGACTTTGAGAAACATGTAGTGTGACGAAGATGATCTCAACTCAGGCTGCCCTTATCAACTGTTTCCTGAGCTTTCAACCGTATGACATGATCTGTTGTACTGTGGAAACTGGATTCTCATGCGAACATATCTACTGCACGTGTGCACTAACAGTGCAGCTTTTTTGTAAGAAAACCACCTCCATCAACTTTCTGAAAACGCCTCCTTTGAATTCGGAAAGATTTGTAATGCATATGTATCGTGTCCAAACGTACAAAAAAAAAAGCCTCTTGGAGCCACACACTAAACCCATCAGGACGTGGGCTTTATTAAAATGAATGTGCAAATCGTGGAGGATTTTGACTATTTGCAGTCTACTTTAAAGAACTCATGCTACAGATTTAAAGGACAAATGCGGCGCACAACGAACCTAGGGGTTAATAACACGTGTCCCGAGTCGACCGTTCTCTGCGATCTGTATTCATGCTAATCGAACGTGACCAGTTTCAGCGCAAACCGCTAATTAGCTTATAACGCTAGTCGTCGGGGCACGACTGAAGTAAACTACACCACTAACAAAGCTCAAAATGGCACCACACTTCCACGGTAGCATAATGAGGGTCCCTACATGCAAACCGAAGCATTCGCCGTGTTTGAGCTATGTTACTGGTTAGTGGTTGCACGGCGCACGTCAGCGCATGTATACGTGAACGGTACTGTCTTTATAATCTATCTGTCTGTACACTTACAAAGTTGTCAATGCTCCGTATATACAATAACGGGCTACAAAGTCTTCCTACAGGCTCCCCTGAATGTCACGTTTTTATCACGTTTGATCTTGTTTTGGTTTATTTATATAGAAACTGAAGTTGTGGTTGTTTGGTGTTTTAAGCCCCCAATGTCGTCTTCCAGGCAGCGCTGCCTGGAAGGCACTAGGATTAGGCAATGGTTAAGGTTAGGTGCCTTGAAGTCGGCGGTCGCAGCGTTGCCTTGAAGTCGACGTTGGGGGCTTAAAACACCATCGAGCCAAGTTGTGTCAGGCCGTGCTAGCTGCTTCCCTATAGTTTCCAATCTTTGTGCTAAGCTAAGCTAACCTGCTGCCAGCGGTAGCGTCATATTCATCGTACAGAAATGAGATTGGTATCGATCTACTCATCCAACTCTCAGCAAAACAGTGAATGAGTATAGTTCCCATAATGTGTAACTATTTCTTTAAAGTATTTGATATCATATAGTGTCTGTAGTATTGTTATAGTTGCCATAAAAGGATTTATGTGACTTTATAAGTCACCTTAGTATCACTTTTAGTTATTTTGACACCCTATTCTATAATAACCCTGTGTGTTATACCAAGATAAAAATGTGCCAAAAAAAAACCCATACCAATACCAAATTTTTTGTTTATCGGTGAGTTTATATTCCAGCATAATCGGCAGTTTTGCTTTGATATTTGTTTTAGTTTCCTTCTGAAATTAATTAGAGGATCTGAAAAGCAAGCAGTCCTAACCCGTCCACCCACACACACACACACACACACACACACACACACACACACACACAGTACAAATACTAGTTTTCTCATCATTTGGGCTTTTGAAGACACATAAAAGGAGCTGCAGCGTTGAGTGTAAATTGTTTTATTTCATACTTTGGCTGCTGTGTTCGGGGTGTGACATTTGGGGGTGGTGTTTGGGGGTGGGGACTGGCCTAATTCCCCAAAATAGCTCATTGATAATGAATCAGGCTCTGAAAGCGACCGTGTGGAGATTTGATTCGAGAGCTGAGGGCTTCACGTGGGCTTACGTGCAAATATTAAAGTTTCTCGCAGTTACTGTTCACCTGCAAAAAACGTAACGTGGAAAATAATCCTAAATTGTACAGCCCTGTTCTTCGGTAGTGCACATGATGATAAACACTTAACAGTTTAATGAGAGAAACACACACACACACACACACGCACACACACACACACACACACACACACACACACACACTGCACAGAGGGTTTCCTGCTACCCACTCCCCTGTGTTAGAAACCATTTGCATGCCCTGTCACACTACCGAAATCTGAATTGAACATTTGCATGCTTCCCTGTCTCATTGACGCACTTGTGTGGCACTCAACTTCACTCACACAGGGCTAAAACCTACTCGTATAGGTATCAGTCTGTGACGTACTGCTTTTTTGTAATCCCCTATGTGACACACGAAGAAGATCATGAGATGCAGTTGAAAGGCCGGAAAAGCTGATAAGTGGATCTTTGAGCTCAGTGCATATTAGGGATGTAACGATACACTCAACGCGCAGTACAAATGTACAGAGCGCTAGACAAAGGACAAAATATTCCTTTAACTGTAATTGTACTTTATCTTAAATGACAAAAATAACAAAGATTTCCACATCAAAATAACGAAATAAATGGAAAACAAATCCCTTGAAATGAATAAACTAAGAAGACGAAGTGAAATCTAAAGTAGATTACGCCCTAGGACATTTAAAAACTGCAGAGATAAGCCTTTTTTAAAACCTCTTTGAGACCTTTCTGTTTAACCAGAAATAGCGCTAAACCTACCAGACTCCATTTAAAAAAGCAATACTTTTAGCGTGTATAGAGCCAACATATATTTCACATGTAAATCAGTAAACTATGTGTTATGTTTCCACCAAAACTAGAGTTGTGATGGTTGGAAAAGTAGAAAGATGACCCAAAAACAGCTTTTCATAGTTTTTTAGTTTCTGTCGACTTTGAATGAAATGTATTTTACGATGCTAAAATTACTGTTTATTTACATGGAGTCTGGTGGCTTTAGCGAACGCAATTCACGGACAGCCTGATCCGTGCAAGACTTATAGATAGAAAATGTACCACTACTAAAAACTTACCCATACACACATTTTACACAAAGAACATGTACATGTGTTGGGTTTGAGGGCAAGATTTGTACGCAAAAAGATGGCGGAAGTGGACGCTCACAACTTGTACTCATTTGAGGATAAGGCAGCTACTTGTAACATGTATATTCAGGATGTTCTCATAAACCATTCGTACATATAGATTTGAAAAGTAAGGCACTGTAATTTGTATATATTTAACGTATTTATTGCTGTTGAAAACACAGGGCTTTCAATGACTTTCACCCAGGAAACGCGTGTTCGTTCCTCGGGAGTGTTACTTAACCCTTACCCTTACCCTTAACCCTAACGCCGCCTTCACATTGGCACAGTAGATACGTCTGGGAAACGACCAGAAGTCATTCATTTCCTATGGAGATTCGCAGACCGCATGCGAATGGGTCCAAACGAGTGCGGTGCGGGGAAAAAAACGTGTCCGTTGGTCATCCGGATGCGTTAAAAAAATTGAACTCGTACGACAGGCAACAGAGGGTTCCTATCCGACAATCCGAGCGGAAGTTAGCGTTGCTATGGTACTGACAAACAAATCTGAATTCTTAACTTTTAACAAAATAAATAAGGATTTCATAACGATATGTCGTCATGTAATCTTTAAAATTTTCATGATTTCCTAACGTTGTTAGGGCAGTTAATACAATTGCTCGCGTTAGCTAATCGAGCTAGCCTGAGCTCGCCAGCTGACGTTAGCTAACGCCAACTAGTTAGCTAGCTCGAGCTCGCTAGCTCAAGTGAATTGACGTTTCTTCATTCAGACAGCATTCAGATTGTGACGCTCACTTTTTGTCGGCTAAACTCAACCGGCACCGTCGCCTCACGGAGCTCGGTAGTCTCGTGACCAGCCGGCGGTACTAGTATCGCAGGATATCATACGAGTTGGTGTGCGTACATTTTTGTAACGAACCCGTTTAATGAGAATGCGTTGGCATGTATATTTTTTATTTTTTGTGGCACATTACGTTTTTCTCACAGTCTCTGTTGTCTTTTTGGTTGGTTTTGTATTTGACCTCTACTTAATTCACACTTGTTAATGTTGTGACCGTGCACAATTGTGATATACTGAAAATCCAATAAAAAAGTCAAGCTAAAAATATACATAGGCTATGAACTCAATTTAAAAGACATTTTACAGGCGCCCTTAATTATAAAGAACAGTTTTTCAAACCCAATGCAGGATGTTCAACTGCCTGGTGATCATTTCTATTATCTATTGATTATCGGTTCTGACAATATATTTACAGTTCAGGAAAGATGCAAATCACGAAATAGTCTTCATCACATTAATTTAGTTTGAGAACATGGAGTGTGCAAACTGCTGCGTCTCTCTGTGTCTCTGTGGGTGTTGAACCTGCCTGTGTTTGGTATTCCGTGCAGAAAGCCTCCCACGCCCCGTGTGTCCGCCCACGCGCGGATTTGCGTCACGCAGGGAGCAGCGTGGGCGAGAGAGAGAGAGAGAGAGAGAGAGAGAGAGAGACAGAGAGAGAGAGAGACTGAGAGAGAGAGAGAGAGAGAGAGAGAGAGAGAGAGAGAGAGAGAGAGAGAGACACAGAGAGAGAGAGAGAGCGAGAGAGAGAGAGAGAGAGCGAGAGAGAGAGAGAGAGAGAGAGAGAGAGAGAGAGAGAGAGAGAGAGAGAGAGGCTCTGTGGCAACCGCGCGGAATATCCCACTGTATTCTGCTGCCCGGCGTGAAGCTTTCCGCGGTTAGAACGTGGCAGAGACAGGAAACGCTGTCAAAGTAAAAGCATCTGAACTAACAGGTTTGTTGTAGAAGTAAAAAGTCTTACATTCAAGTTAAGGTACAAACGTAGCCTAGTAACAGTACTTAAAGTATTAAAGTAAATATCCTTGTTGGACACAATAATTGGAATAGGCCATCAATACAGTTTTACCAAAGTAGGGTAAGACCAGATAAGTTTTTTTGACGTCTTCCTACTCCTTTCCTGTCAAACTTCGGTACAAACAAATGTTCCTTTTCATGGGGGGGAAGATGGGAGATTGTGATGTGTATTTGAGTGTATTTGTCATTATTCTATATTTTTTTTATTTTGAGGATATAATCTTTTGCATAAACTTTTATTTTTTTAAGTTTTTATTATATATATATACATACATACACATATACTATGTATCTATGTAGGCTGTACATTTTATTCTACACTTGTATATACATGTACATTCTATGTACAAGTTTATATATACGGTTTTTTTTTCCCTTCGGTAGTTCTGGCATTTTTATCTATGCATTTTTATCTTTGCTATTTAAATTTTATTTCTAGTATATTTCTTGCATTTTCTGTATGTGTGTGAGTAAGTATGTGTGTATGTCCTTGTAACTCGCTGCCGTAACAGAGAAACTTCCCAATTTGGGATTAACAAAGTCCATCTATCTATCTATCTATCTATCTATCTATCTATCTATCCATTTCTATTTTAATGCGCATCACCACGGCTTTTATTTTTTGTTACGCTAGCCGGAAGTGCGTGTGTGTACGTGTGCCTGCGTGTGGGTTTGACGGTGGTGAATAGTGCAGGGGAGTGGAGAGAGACGCTGCGAGAGGACTCAAAACACTCTCACACACACACACACACACACACACACACACGAACGCACACTTGGAGGAAAAGGACGCACTAAAAGACGCACGAAGGGCTTTCTTTTTCACTGATATTCCGCGCTTTCTCTCTCTCTCTCTCTCTCTCTCTCTCTCTCTCTCTCTCCTTCGCTCGTTCAACGACAGGAGAAAGAGAAAAGTTTCCAGAAAGAGAGGAAGAGGAGAGGAGTGTCGCTTGGTCGGAGCACGCAGACAAGCACGCGCTCTTTTGACTCTTGTCCTGGAAATAATTTTTCATTTTAAGAGTATTTTTGAATGTTACGCGCCTTGCTGTCTTGGGGGGATTCCGTCTGTGCGGGCTTTCCTGTTCTGCACAAATCCACACGCCAGCCTCTGTGTTGATAAACAGGGAAAGACAAGAAGACGGAGAACCGGACCAAAAGGGGGCCGAAACTCACCAGGTAGGCACAATAACGCCTCTTATCCTTAGCCTACTTTGCTTTTTATCCTTAACTCATTTTTCTATTTTGCAAAAGACAGCGCCACATATAAGTGCCAGTTATTATAGGACTATTGTAGAAGACGCTTCAAAGTATCATTCGATTCGATTATATTAGATCGACTTTAATGATCCCAAAATTGGGAAATGTTAGTGCTACAGCAGCAAAATACAAGACGCGCAGCACACACAGAGAATATACAGGACATAATGAAAAGGATGGAATGCAAGAACAACCATTCTAACACACAGATAAACAAACACAAAAGGGAAGAATGTGCAAGTGGCGAATGCAAAAGTAGCCTACAACTAGCCTACTTAAATAGTATTTATATGGGATGTCTGTAAAACTCTGTGTAGGAACATTACATTGCAAGATGACTGAGCAGCATAGGCTACACATGCTTTAAAGTCTCTATTGGAAAACTGAGAGATGAAATAATATGTGGAATATTATAGGATTTTAAAGTTGACTGTGTCATTGTCACATGAAATAGTTATCACCGGGATATTGTAGGGGATTATGATGTGAATAGCTTGTGCGTCACTTATGTTATATATTTTTTTGAAGCTGCTGTGTAGGGCTTTTTTATTTATTTTTATTTACACTCGATAATTATACTAAATGTGATGCTAAGATGATTTCAAGGGACACGTGTATGAAGTCAGGGGGGGGGGGACATTAATGGTTGCAACGTTACATTATTCCACACCTGAATCATTAATAAATCACCAATCATAGTGAAATGAAAGTATCCCTCACTTTTAGAAAGCCCTGGTCTGCTGCGTGGCACTTGACCTGGAAAACTACACAGCAGCTCACGTGTGTGTGTGTGTATCTGTGTGTGTGTGTGTGTGTGTGCCTCACTTCTCTAGGTGAAAAGCCAAACTCGCTTTTTGTGAAGCAGGACTCAATTAGAGCCTGCCATTCACAGCCGCCTACTACTCACACACACACACACACGCAAGCATGCACGCACGCACGCACACGTCTGCTGTGATAAAAAACTGGAGTAAGATATCATGCTTGAGAGTGTTTGTGCAGACGGCTGTTGAACTGAAACACTGACGATAAAGCTTAGTCAAAGCTACTACTTCTTCAAATGAACTAAACCTAAACTAAACATGAATCTGCAGGTTCCGTTTGCGGAAACTACAGTGTGGCGCTGCAGCGGGATTACTTTATTCTCCAGGCACACACGGTTTGTCTCGGACACACACACGCAGGAGTTCACATGCTGCAGCCAAATATAGTTCTTCAATTCACACATTTGTGCTTTAGCGTGAAAAAACCCAGCAGAAAACACCTTTTTCAGTATGACAAGAGTGGCAACCTCTGTTAGCTGCTTTGTTGTATTTTAGGGCTGCATCTAACAGCTACTTTTGTCTATAAATTGTCGTAAAAAACATAAATAATTTTGAATTATATTCTGAAAGAGCCCAAGGTGAAACATGTATATTTCTCATTGTATACTGACCAACAGTCCAAAACACAAATATATTCAATTTACTATAATTTATGTCAAAGAGAAGCATCAAAACTTTAATTTCTAACCCTTGTGTTGTCCTCAGCTCAAGTCTGACCCGTTTTCAAAGTTAGTTTTTTTTTTTATATCAGAGACAAGGGTTTCTTTCAACCAAATTGCCCAAAATAATGGTGGTTCCATACAACGTTCTTCAGGTAACATTCTTTTCCTAAAACTGTCCCGTGCTTGTGCCGCATGTCAGCGCATCAAAAAGTCACACCAAAGGTCCCGACCCAGAGTGTCAAAAAGTGAGGCCAAAGGTCCCGACCCAGAGTGTCAAAAAGTGAGGCCAAAGGTTCCGACCCAGAGCGTCAAAAAGTGAGGCCAAGAGTCCCGACCCAGCGCATCAAAAAGTCACACCAAAGGTCCCGACCCAGAATGTCAAAAAGTGAGGCCAAAGGTCCCGACCCAGAGCGTCAAAAAGTGAGGCCAAAGGTTCCGACCCAGAGCGTCAAAAAGTGAGGCCAAAGATCCCGACCCAGAGCGTCAAAAAGTGAGGCCAAAGATCCCGACCCAGAGCGTCAAAAAGTGAGGCCAAAGGTCCCGACCAAGCGCGTCTAAATATATATACAATTTGCTGATATTACTTTTAATTGTAACGGACTATTTTCACAGAGCAGTATCGATACTTTTACTTAAGTAAAGGATCTGAATACTTCCACCCGAGTATACCATCCGTTGTATTTGTTAGATTCCCAAGATAAATTATGAGAAGATTATGCAATATTGGTATTTTCTTCAACTCGAATCCTGAACTTTAAAGTCATAATTAACCCAAATTCGGGAGATCAGTGCCAATACCCTGCCCAAGATATTAACTCTCGTCCTATTCAGAGTGACAGATATCATTTAGATTTTCCCAAATATGATTCTGCTTATTGATTCCTTTTCTTATCTGGTATGTTTGTCGCTTTCTTCCCACTACCGGCACTAGTTTTACACATATTCTTGGAATTCATGGTCAATAAACCTCATTCATATGAAATTATATAAAAAATGTTATTTAAAAAAAACTCTGAAATTCTATGATGATATTATTTTTTACTAATAGTTAAAGGGTAACTACTGTTTTTTTTTAACCTGGACCCAGACTATGTTCCTATGTGTTTGTGTGTTTGTGTGTAAGTGACTGATGGGAACAACAATCTCTGACATTGGTCCAGTATTTAGCGTGAACGTTGTAACCGGTAGCCACAGACCGGGCTGCAATGTAACCCTACGGGGGAAATGTTCAGCGTCAATTTGGTCCACTAAAAGTGCTTTTTTTTAACCAGTGACATACTCAGATTATTATTCTAAGTGTCTGACAACATTATGGAAAGGATCCCTTCAGAAATAGACTTTTAAAGAGTCTTTGAGACCTTTCTCTTTAACCAGAAACAGTTCTAAAGTCGCTAGCGCTAAACCCCCCAGACTCCATTTAAAAAAACAATACTTTTAGCGTGTATAGGGCCAACATATATTTCACATGTAAATCGGTAAACTATGTGTTTATTTCAACCAAAACTAGAGTTGTGATGGTTGGAAAAGTGGAAAGACGACCCAAAACGGCTTTTCATAGTTTTATTTTGTTTCTGTCGACTTTGAATGAAGTGTATTTTATGACGCTAAAATGACTGTTTATTTACATGGAGTCTGGTGGGTTTAGCGAACGCAATTTCGCGTAACATTTTCATGTTTAGAAAAAGGATCTTACTCTTTAACAGAAAGGTCGACCTCCTTAGAAATCCTTTCCATAATGTTGTCAGACACTTAGAATATTAATCTGAGCCTGTCAGCGCCAAAACGAGCACACGGTTTCCTCCAAGAGAAGTGAGGCGACAGGGACTGTGATTCCTCGGAGCTACACTCCCCTGTCCTCTGAGTAAAAACTGAGTAACAGAAAAAAATTGCTCTCTGGTAAAACAATGAGCAGATTTCTGGATCTGCTTCAGGGCTGCACAATATATTGTTTCTTTTTTTTCTTTTTTTTTTAAATCGTCATCGTGATTTTAACTGCCGCAATAAACACATCACAAAAGGCTGTGACACATCGTGATAGACACTCTGAGTTTTTTGTCTTAGTTGAAAGAAAACATCTTACTGAATATATATATATATATATATATATATATATATATATATATATATATATATATTATTATTTATTTTTTTTTCAGTAAGTTGCCATCTATACTGTGTTCCGGGTGTGTTTACAGGTCTGCTGAGTCACACGTTCATTTCCGTTCCCTCTGTTCAACGGTACGTCGCGTGGTTTACTCTATTTGTATTAAACAGGTTGTGTCGTAATTCTATATTTCTGTTTTTAGAGGCATTCAACAAAACTCCTTTTCTCATACATGAGCACCTTTTGCGGGTTAAAGGTCAGCCACAGCGGATGTTTGTTTTTTTTTGGCATCAGAAGAGATTAAAAGCTACAAAAAGAAGTTGGAAAGCTGACATTTGAAAAGAGCGTCAGTTGATGTTATCGATACGGATGAAAGAACTAAGTTACGAAGGCGTACCAGAGGTTGTTTTGTGAATGCTAAGTAATTCAAACTAATGTGAAATACGCGCACCTGAGTCTACCACAAACCGAGGGAAAACGCTGAGAATGAGCGATGAGTGTGTTAAAAAGGTCCGAGGAGTAAATTACATCTATGGTCCCAGCCCTACAAGGTATGAGGTTTTTCATTTTCCTGACTCTGCTTGCCTGCCTGGCTCTCTGGGCCTATTCTGGGCGAGGCGAGCCCGCCACCTACACATCCTGCAGGGGTGGAGAGAGGCATGTGGTCCTCCCAGCAACCCCGGGCCGGCTGACTGCCACTCCTCTGTTAGCTGGGCCTCCGCAGGGGCCTCGCATGCACATAGGAAGAGTCAAAAAACAAAGCCTCCACTTTTGACTTTTCCTCGAATTATTAAGGTGGCAAGCGACAAGTATTTGACGCAGAGCCGAGTGTTTCCGTGCTTCGTAAGGCTGGAGAGTGGACGACAGCGAAGAGTGCGTGTGTGTGTGTGTGTGCGTGCCTGATAGGGTACTGGTGCAATATTTTTACATCTATATGGGGTATATGCTATGTTATATTTGATCTGGTATTAGGCAATTGGGCATTGTGCAATACAGAAGTTATTGACCGCAACATGAGTTAACAGGAAATGTGCAATCATCAAAATGAAGTGCAAGACGAGGGGGAGGATATGTTGTGGGTTCTCTTCTGTTCTTCTGTGATTGTGGGGAAAGGGGGGGGGGTTAATTGTGTGGGGGTTATTAGATGTTCATTAAGCATTGAATGAGATAATGTATGATTATGTTTCTATGTAGGTTAACTGCATGTTTACTGTGTGTTTATGCGCGATGTGTCGCCATTTTGTTTCTCTCGAATGCCCAAGATGAATTTCTCCAACAGGAGACAATAAAGGCTTATCTTATCTTATGTTATCTTAATCTGACAGCCAAGCATATCCAGAAAAGTTGAATACATGGGGGTTCTTCGAATGTGGAATCTGTGAAGAAACACTTAGACATAGGGCTAGTCTCGCTTTGCCAGACCACCCACACGCTGCGGAGCGGAGGAAGGGGTCTGGCTAGTCCACACAGAATTCCGGGACGGGAGAAAAATGTGCTCTGGTTTATTGGCATTCCTTTAAACCAATCACAATTGTCTTGGGCGGTGCTAAGCTCCGCACGGTGCCGCTGCAAAATAGCCTCGGGAAGGAGCTCGTTTTGATGGAACATGTGTACGTTCAATGGTTGTTTTAGTCGTGCAACAGAAAACTCTGATTGGACAGATAGTCTTATAGATAGTTTAGAACGCCAACACAAAGAAAGAGGAAGGGGACAGGACATCGGCGAAAAGACATGAATTTCCTGCGGCGCTGGAGCAATTCCCGGAAGTGGAACCTCGAGGACATAGACTAACATAGGGCTGCACGGTATGAGGAAAATATGCGATAACCTTGTTGTATATCACGATAGGTATAAGAAATACAAAATGAGACCTGTACAAAGGCAGCTATGGAATCTTTAACCCATGCGCCTACTGAGTGTCGTTTTGTGTCTTTATCACCACACATGAAACGTGAATATTTTCGAGTTGAAACGCCTGAAAGGATGTAGATATGTGAAAATTCCTACCTTTTTAACCATTTATTCCCAAAAACTGCAAGCCTCTCCTCCTGGCATTCTTGATCAACTTGAACACATTCGCGCACCTGCTGAAGCCTGATAAACTGCAGTCACGAGCCTGCCAAGAATAATATGTACAGTCCAAATATAAGTCATGTACATGCTTCATAGAAGCATGCCTCCGTGTCAGTTTACAGGGCCGCGAGCGGAGAAAATGTCGTTTATTTACGCCGAAACAGACAGGAGAGTGGGGTCGATCTAACTAAAAGAAAAAGTATTTCCCCATCAACGTCAAATATCACACAGCTGTAACAATTCCAAATTTTGCCGTACAATTTGTAAATAATATTTTTTTTATGTTTTTACTTTTTTATACAAATTATAGTTTTGAATGAATCCCAGGATACATCTTTTGGTTATATAATCGCTGTCATGTGACCCGGATATTGTAGTAACACAAATACACAGCCTATGAAGTAAAACATGTTTTCTAACTTAAGGTCTTTAGGCGTATGGCTGGTAATCGTTGATTGTGTTTAGATATGCCAAATAGTAATTATACATGTGGTAACTGGTCGTACTATATATATTTTTATTATTATTTCAATTGTTAGTTGTTGGCACTTGACCCTGAACACGTTCATAACAACAAAACTGAACCTGAGACAATTATATTGTTAATCGCAATTATTTCTGAGACAATTTCTTGTACAGCAACATTTTGAGTTGTTACTGCTCTACGATTATGTCCAAAAAATGGACAATTAGACAATCATGTAATAATTGTTACAGGCTTAGTCACACAACACGCGTCCTCTGCAAATCTGTCCACGTATTAACCCTTTGTGCGTCCTCCCTCTCAGGTATGGCGGCGGTGTTGCCGAGAACCCTGGGTGAGCTGCAGCTCTACCGCATCCTGCAGCGAGCCAACCTGCTCTACTACTACGAGGCCTTCATCCAGCAGGGCGGCGACGACGTGCAGCAGCTGTGCGAGGCCGGCGAGGAGGAGTTCCTGGAGATCATGGCGCTCGTGGGCATGGCCAGCAAGCCGCTGCACGTGCGGCGCCTGCAGAAGGCACTGCGTGACTGGGTCACCAACCCGGCCGTCTTCAACCAGCCGCTCACCTCGCTGCCCGTCTGCAGCATCCCCGTCTACAAGCTGCCCGAGGGCTCACCCACGCTGCTCGGCGCCCAGGACCGATCCAACACCGCCAGCGTCAAGATGCCAAAAGCCGCCGCCGCCACCGCCGCCGCCTGCTCCGACCCAGGGAAGCTGGACGTGGCGCGGGACAAAGTGTCGGCCGGGTCGCCCCTGCAGGGCGGCAGCGAGGCTCGATTCTGGTCAGGCCACAGCAACGACAGCGAGCACAGCCTGTCGCCGTCGGACCTCGGCTCCCCGTCCTCGCCGAGAGACGCGCTGGAGGCTCTGGACGCCGCGGCGGTCCAGTCGGTCCTGGAGTGCGTGGACAGGATGGCGCCGGGGCTTCCCAAGACGGACTTAGCCGAGGTCAAAGAGCAGCTGAAGAACAACAAGAAGCTGGCGAAGATGATCGGACACATCTTCGAAATGAGCGACGAGGAGCCACGGCGGGAAGAGGAGATCCGGAAATACAGCGCCATCTACGGACGCTTTGACTCCAAGAGGAGGGACGGGAAACACCTGACACTGCACGAGGTTGTCCACAAAAGAATAATCGCCACCCCGCTGCTTGAAATTACGTGCTTAGAGCTGTAACAATTTCAAATGTTGTCGTACAATTCGTTGTCTCAGAAATAATTGCGATTAACAATATAATAGTCTCTTTCGGGTCAAATTAAAAAAATTATTTATTCATTTATTACTTTTTTTAAACAAATTAAAGTTTTGAATGAATCCCGGGATACATCTTTTGGTTATATATCACTGTTATGTGACCCAGATAATGTTATAACACAAATACACGTAGTAAACAACGCCCAGGGATTCCCCCAGAAAAGTTGTTTAGACCCGGTTGGCAAGTTTTTCCGAAGAGGGCCCGGCTCGGACCAGTCCCAGACCGATGGCAGCATTAATGTAGAGCCAAAAAGTTTCTGGTTAACAAAATAAATGGACGGAATCCCGAAATTGAGAATTGGAAAAAGCTATAAAACATATTCCATAGGGCCGCACATTAAGTCAGTGCTAAAAGCTAAGTGAAGATTTGAAAATATGAGTACATCTAAGTTCCCAACCGAGCCGCCCCACTGTAACTGTAGTTTAAAAAAGGTCTTGCAGGCTTGCAATACCCTGGGGGAAACCCTGCAGTGCCTCTTTATTATCTAAAACATTTTTTCTAACTCTCTCTCTCTCCACCCCCCCACTCCCATTGCCATTTTTGATGCAATGAACATGTTTAGGGTCAAGTGCCAACAACTAACAATTGAAATAATAATAAAAAGACATAGTCCGACCAATAATCACTTATAATAACATAATTACAATTTGGCATAACTAAACAACATCGACAATTACCAGTCATACGCCTAGAGACCGTAGCTAATGTTAGCAATCCGTTGCGGTTATTGAATTGAATTGAATTGAATTGAAAGCCTTTATTGTCATTGTACTTTACAATACAGCGAAAATTAGCCACGCTACTCCACTGGGTGCATACAATAAATACAATAAATAATCCTTACAGGGTATATAAAACAGAATAAAAACAGTAAAAGAGCGACGATTAGAGTGCAGGAGGTGACTGAGTGACTGGGTTTGTCTAACTACATTTGTTTAGGGGAACTATTGCATTTGGGAAGAAGCTATTTTTAAATCTGGTGGTGCTGGATTGTATAGACCTATAACGCCTACCAGAGGGGAACAATTAACAAAGAACCTGCGATTATGTAAAAAAAAAAAAAAAAAATTGACAATTATGTTATAATTGTTACAGGCCTAGTCACGTGCTTGATGAGTGAATTTCTCCCAAGGGGTGCTTGAGGTTTACGCTTTAATGTGTACCTGTGTGTGATGTGTAGCTGACGGTGAACGAGGCGGCGGCCCAGCTCTGCATGAGGGACATGGCTCTGCTGACGCGTCGGGACGAGCTGTTCGGACTCGCCCGCCAGATTTCCAGAGAAGTCACTTACAAATACACCTACCGTACCAGCAAGTGAGTAACACTGCTTCTATCTGATCGCTTATGTCCGGTAGTTGTGTGGAACCAAATACATTTACTCCAGTACTGTACTTAAAGCTTTAGTGCGTAACTTTTTTAATATCAATGAACGTCTGTTACATTCAAGCCGTTGCCAAAGGAGTTGCTACAAAGCTAATTAAGACTATCAGCTCCACACAACTCTCTCTGGATTTCTCAGTATGGTTATGTTCAGAAGATTGTGGCGTCGACTTTGAAGATAATGACCTGAAGAGTCCATCATGTTTTTTTTAATCCTCTGTGTCCTCCTTGGCTACTAGCAACTGTGTGGAGGAGGAGCGTGCGCTATCACGGAAGGCTTGTATCATGTGGACGCGCTGACAGTGTTGTTGTCATTACTTAGAATTCCTCATGGGGGGGCGACAGAAACTACGCACTATAGCTTTAATTACCAAATGTTGAGGTACTTGTACTTTACTTGAGTCTTTTTCTTTCCATGCCACTTTCTACTTCTACTCCGCTACATTTCAGAGAAATATTGTCCTTTTTACTCCACTACATTCATCTGTTACAGCTTTAGTTACTAGTTACTTTACACTTTAAGATTCCTGCACACAGAACAAATGTAGTTTATAAAATCTGATGTTTTATTCTAAAGTAAACTAGCCAACAATATAACGGCTACAAGTCCAGCTGAAATGATTAGACCATTAAACACACAACAGTTTGAATCCTTTTCACTTTCTAAAGTGGTAGAATTTTTTCTTTATAACAAATGTTTCCGGCTGTGGTGTCGGAACAGAAGAGCTGAGTTGAGATTAACCATCCATTAGCTGTTACGTATAAAGTGCTAAAGTGCATTTCCTGATGTTTCTGTGCAGGTCTCGCTGCGGAGACAGAGACGAGCCGTCCCCTAAAAGGATTAAAACAGAGGTAAGGTCAGCAGTGGCTCGCTGCAGTTTTATTTATTTATTTATTTGACAGGGACCATGCACAGCTCCTTAGCAGTACCAGAGTTAGCTATAAGCTCATTTTCATCTGTAGTCCCTGGGCAGGAAACAGAGAATAACATCTCTGTCAGATGGGAAAGCTAACGATTAATCGATTAATCGTTTAGTTGTCGACTGTTAACCCTCATATGGTCTTCCCGTCCTGTCCTTTGTGTTTGGTTTACAGTAGCCTATGAATTATGTTCTTGCGTTACGTCGTCTTAGCCAACTACATTGCAGCTTATTACTAGTTTTAAACTTTATTTTTGGAATTTATGGTAAAAAAATAATTTGTGAGTCAAAATAAGCAGGAATTATGAATTCTTTTTTTTAAACAAATAGCTAAGATCAGAGGAACATGTTTATGGATTATCACACATTTTGAACAAAGTAGTGATCATCATATTTTTTATTTTAGCGTTGTAGGGAACCATCCACGTTCATTACGGTAAATTTGGTTATGAAAAAACAAGTAAAAATTCTCTGATGGCAGCTTCTTAAATGTGAATATTTTCTAGGTTCTTCCCTCCTCTGTGACAGTAAACTGTGTATCTTTGAGTTGTGGACAAAACGAGACTTTTGGGGACGGTTTCCTGACATTTTAAAGAACCAACCACTAAACGATTAATCGAGAATCCACTGATTAATCGAGAATCGACCAATTTATCGACAATGAAAATAATCGTTAGTTGCAGCGCTAACAAAAAGTCAACGTTGTAGATAACGTGCAATTGTGAGTTTTTTAGTTGTCTCCACTCAAAAAAGAAACAGCTGCCTGGAAACATGTAACAACTGTTCACAGATGGGGGGGGCATTCTGTGCTTTTCACAAGGTTAGTCAGTGGCTCCCATGATTATCTCGTGAGAGTGGCAGCAGTATTTTGGCTTTCTACCATGCAAGCAGTTTAATATTAACAGAAAAGAGAAGAGGATCATAATTTTGTAACTGTGACGGACATCCGGGCGAAAATGAGAGCCATCCGGCGGAATTTCTGGCGGAAACGGAGCAATCCCGTGAAAATGAAACGTCGTCGATATTATAGACTATTGCAAAAACTAAAACAACTTTTGAACAGACGTATGCTCCACCAAAACAAGTTCCTTCCCCGAGGCTATTTTGCAGGGGCACCGTCATTCGGTCAGGCGCTAAGTCAATTGTGATTGATTTAAAGAAATGTCAATAAACCAGAGGACGTTTTTTTTCTTCCATCCCGGAATGCTGTGTGGACTAGCCAGACCCTTCCTCCTCCGTAGCGCTGCGGAGGAGGAAGGGTCTGGCAATGCGAAACTAACAGAGCAGCAACCGCCTCGAGCCGAGTACAAAGCGATCTCTCAGCGCTCATCTGCTGACACACTTGGCTCTGAGAGTTTTTCTTTGAGCTCTGAATGGTTCCTCTCAGTTTGTAAAAACCCATGATTGAAAACATGTGACGGCTGGAGGGATCTTTTTTTCAACCAAGACGAAGAGATGAGCCGACACCTGCTCACAAACAAGCTCCCAAAAGGTGGGGGGGGATTGAATTTCTGACCTCACATTATCCTTATTCATAGAAGTAGTATTTGTAACACTAGTGGTCATAGTTGATTTATTCTGCAATACCTTTTTCAAAATAGTAGTTGTGCAAGCTTTTCAAACAAATTTCAAACAAAAAGAGAGTGATAAAAATGATGTACGGTATATTATGATATCGGTATTCATTCATTCAACTAATAATAATAATAATAATAATAATAATAGAGTTCAAACTAGGCACATCAAGATTACAATGATGAAGGAAAAGTTAGATTCCAAGCAAAAGCAAAATATATCAAATGATGATTTGAAAAAGATCATAAAGACACAAAGTATCCGTAGTTACCATTAATTATAAAAACTATAATAATATATGAAGAAATGACAATAAAACTAACCACCGGATAACGATGTTCTGTGTTTTTTCTTTCTGATCTGTTATATTTCCGTACGTGAGTTCTCTACAATGCCAGGAGTGCCAGTTTGTTTTTTTAACTTATGTGTGTAACTGTAGAAAGAAAAGTCCTCCTTATGTCATTTAACCCTCCAAAACTTCCAGAAACGTTATTATTATAGCTGCTGTGCGTCCCTGTGTGTGTAACAAGCATAGTGTGTGCTCGCTGTGCACGAGCCTAGGAGCATTTTACTAATGCTCTGTTGAAATAACAATGAACTGCTGTGCTATTGTAAGACCAGCACGCCCATGGGCGCGCAGATGGGCAAAGGTGCATTTGCTATTTAAACGACGCGGCCGCTGGACGGGAAATTGACAACTGCGTCGGTCTTAGACTAGCAAAGACACTTGCGTCGGGCTTTGCGCCGGGTGCAAGATAGGACCCTCTGTCTGTTTCTCTTATTAAGTGTTTAACACGGGGAAAAGAACTAATCGGAACATCTTTTCCGACACCTTCAGGAGAACTTCTTCGACATCCAGGAGGCGCTGCAGGCCATCCACATGAGGCAGGAGATGCTGCGGGAGCAGCTGGCCTGCGCCAAGTCCAAGGGCGAAGAAACCGTCGGACGAAATCTGCAGGTAGGCAGACTCCGATTCTCCACTGGGCGTGTCTGTGCTGCGTTCCGGTTGTGTTCCGGCCTTTCGCAACGCGCCATACCACACCGGGAGCGTCTCAGAAGTGGAGCGTCTTGCTGCCCGACTCGCAGATTTGATTGTCTGTACAAGTACTTTACAGAACAGTCGCGCGTTTATTAAGCTAGGATCTACATTCCACTCCTACGGTTAAACCCCAATGCTTCTCTTCTCCAACGCATGCTGGTTCGATTTGTGTCCGACTTGAGCCCGACTCGCTCTGACGTCATGCACACGTGGGGGAATATAGCCTCACGAGATCAAGGCGGCCGCAGGTTTGACACGCAGGGGGCGCAGGTGCTCTCTACCGAACGGCAAGACCCAGGGGCATGATGGGAAACACCTGGCTCTCAGCTGATCCAACAGCCGATTGGTTCATAATCGACTCGACATGATGACGTTTAAATCAACTTTTTTATTGTTTTTGAATTGGGGGATTTTAACTGCTATTTGAAGGCTTTATGTGTACAGAACACATGTTGTGTGGCTGATGGTGAGGTTTAGAAGTCAGAGAGACTAAATCAGTTCTGATTACGGATCATCTACAGTCTGTTGTTTGTTAACATCAGCAACATATCACGTGTAGAGCATTTTGACAACTTCTCTGTCATAATCAAAACAACTGGAGACTGTGTACCAGCTGATATATGGGTCTGATAACATTTCATTAAATCGGGATAGGACCTAACAGGATGCGAGTGTTTCTGGGACTTCCTGTTCAGACTGAAGGCGGCTGGAAACGTCTGGAAGCTGCCCGACTTGACCTCAGCTTTTTGTCTCGGCCCAATGCGGCCGCCACCTGCTCTCGTCCACTTTACAGGCGAGGCGCAGCTCATCTTGACCGAGCCTATTAAAATGCATGGTCGCCCCTAAGCCATAGCCTGACGTGCACCTCTCGAAAAATGTAACTACCCGCCGCAACAACTGTGATCGGTCCGCTTGGCCGTGGCTTGGTAGCGTTGCATTTCCCCTCCGACTCATTTCCTGGTTCTCCTTCTCCATAAACAACATGAAATCAAGGAGAGGGTTAACTCTTCCTACTGAAGATTTCCCACCATGGTCAGAAAGAACAGGGGAGACACTTTGTTTCTCTCACTATGACGCTAGAGTCGGCTCCGCTCCGAAGCTGATTGCCGTCACTCTTTCACTCGCTCTTCAACACACTCCCCACGCACACACACACACACCGGCTCTGCTATCCTCTTAAAGAGATCGACACACACACACCTCCGCACAAGTATAAACTACCGGCCACTAATGTAGGCTATGGCCAAAGCTCTGCGCGGAGCCTCCGCAGAACCATAAATCCCCCCTTAATGCTGACACAATTGTACGCCATCTGCCGGGTTTTCTCCCTGCGACAGACATGGTGACACATTTCCATGTCCGCAGATGTTTGTGGCCGCAGCAGGATCCAGTTTCAACCCAGTGATGTTCTTTATTGGTTTCCAATGCCTCCGCCGCTGCGGCTTGTTCCCAATTAGAGCCGGAGTGTAGGAGGAGGAGAGCCTTTATGATAACTCATTACAGAGAAAAACATGTTCATGTCAACGGTGTGTGGAAAAACATATGCTCCTTCACTTCGTCGTGTGTGAACATATGTCTCATACTTCTATACTTGTCATTTTGATGTGATTTCTCTGAAGAAGAAGAGAGATCATGGCTGAAAAAGCGGCGCTCAGGAGCCTTTAGCTTTTGTTATTGACGCAAAAAGTCTCCTTTAGCGTCATATTTAGACACGATTGGTCGGGACCTACGTTTAACTGACATGCAGCACAAAAACGGGACAGTTAGGTTTAGGAAAATATCCTGGTCGAGCTGCTGCTCTGCCCGGTAATACTGTGAGAACATGTTCGCGATGATGCTTACATACTTTTACATAAGCAACATTTTCAATGCAGGTCTTTTACTTGTAACAGAGTTTACAACATTACAACATTTTTACAGTGAGGAATAGGGCACCACAATGAATCGCTATTTTATCGATATCGCAATATGGACTAGTGCAATATTCCAATTTTAAATTTGTTATATTTTTCAAAAATATATTTTTTAAATATATATACCACAATATATTTTGCAAAAAAAAATAGTTTTTTGCCCAAAAACTATCATTCCGTCCAATATTGTGAATCATGTCGCAATAGCAATATTTTGCTCATACCGTGCAGCCCTAGTGTGGTATTAGTACTTTTTTACTTAAGTAAAGGATCTGAGTAGTTCTTCCACCACTGGCTGTTCCTGTAACTGCTGTGATTCTTATCATAGATTGTTTGTGTCCATCAGATGCAGCTGGAGCGTCTGCTGGCCAGGCAGATGGAGATCCTGCAGGACGCCGCCGTCCAGGAGCGCCTCCAGGCTCTGGACTGGAGGATCCCCCCCTCCGCCCTAAAGTACATCAGCGATGCCCAGAACACCAACGGAGCCGACGCCAGCAGAGACAGCCAAGGTAGGTCGCGAGCGGACGGTGGACAGGAGATGGATTGATTTGAAATGTATTTTGAACATAGAGACAGAACGCATTTAAGTCCCGCCCCCACCGGAGGGGAAAACAACTCTCCGCTCTCCATTGACTTGTATTGCGTGAAGGTTTCCTCCTCGTCGATTCCGTCTGCCAGCAAACAACAGAAAAATGTCTAAAAGCTGCTGTGTGGTGGTATATTTACTACCAACAATGTAAAGAACCCATATGCTGCCGACTCGAAAAAAACTGAGCTTTTATAAAGACAAAAGTGGAAACGGACGTGAGGAATTAGCAGAGAGAATGGGGAGACACTAAGCTAACGTTATGCCCTACGTTACGTGTGTTAGCTTAACTTACAGACATATAGTTAGCCTGAAACTAACATTTGGATATTTGACTTGGTAACAAAGTGCTTTAGCTTATCTTACAGACATATAGTTAGCCTAAAACTGACATTTGGATATTTAACTTGGTAACAAAATGCTTGCTGCAAAAGTAACGTCGGACAAGAGGTTAGCTTAGTGTCTTCTCATTCTCTCTACTGATTCCTCACATCTGTATCCACTTTAGTGTCCGTATGGAACGCACTGGGCAGAGCAGCTACAGATAACATAGTATTAAGAGAGACAACGGTAGAGAACAGTATGAAAGACTGACAACACAGGACTTTCACCCAGGAGACCGGGGGTTCATGTCCCTGGTCTTGTCCCGCGTGTCACTGAAACGTACATTTTGTACTACCCACCCACCATCTTTTCCTAAACCTAACTGTCCCGTTCTTGTGCCGCATGTCCATTAAACGTAAGTCCCGACCCAGAGCGTTAAAAAGTGACGCGAAGAGTCCCGACCAAGCGCATCTACAAATAAATATGACACTAAAGGACACTTTTTGCGTCGATGACAAACGCCAAAGGCACCTGACCAAGCGTGGCTTTTTGGATGCGACGGGAGTGAGAATGAGCTGGGTTGTTTTTCCGAAAGTTGTAATTGGCTCACTGCTGCCCCTAGGAGTAAAACATCCAGCTGTGGCTGCAGGAAACAAACAAAAAAGTGTGTTCATCTTTTTTTTTTTTTTTGGTGTGCGCCGTTTAATGAGCATTTTGTGTCATGGAAGCCACAGCAGGATGTACGTGGCTGCGCAGATGGAAAGAACACCTATAGGTGCTGATTTGTCACACCCAGCCGTGGCAGCTGTCACGTCTTATCTCCGAACACAAAAGAAGAAGAGAGGCATGCATCATTATTCAGGATCTTACTTCTCCTCCGGGCCTCATCTTATTTTCATCCCTTTTCCTCCCTCACCCACTCCCGACAGCTCATTATATAGCTGTTCCCACAAATCCCACGATGCACCTGTAATTATCACGCCCACGCCTGTTTACCTCCAGCCAGTTGCCTGGAGGGGGGCGTCTCTCTCTCTCTTTCTCTCTTTGTCTGCCTCTCTCCTCTCTTCTTGTCCCTTTCTTCTCCCTGTCCTTGTCATTTATTTTCTTTGCCCACAGTTTTTATTTTATCCTCTCTATTCCTGTATATATGTCTCTCTTATTCACCATTTTCCTTTCTTTCTTTCTTTCTTTCTTTCTTCTTTCTTTCTTTTTCATATTCTTTGCTTTTCATGCACATTGTCTGAACAGAGCCGCTTCACTAAAGAAATAAGATGCAGTCATAAGTACGATATGGGAAAATAATCTTAATTGCGATTATTTTGACTGATATTGCGATTGCGATATGATTCACGATATCGGACGGAATGATCATTTTTGTATCATTATTCTCATTTTCACTGAAAAATATTAAAATTTCAAAAAAATTCAAATGGTTATAGTGGGATTTTGACAAGGATCTGTACCAAAGAAAGAGGTTTTCTTTAGTCTGTAATACAGTTTGTTGGCCAGGACGTCCCGACAGCACCACAGTACTTCATTCAGAATGGGTTGACACATTGTTTTCCTTTAACAAATATTGCACTAGTCCATATTGCGATTTCGATAAGATTGTGATCAATTGTGCAGCCCTAGTACTCACAGTCACCACGATAACTTATCCTATTTTGGATGTATCATGAGCTAAACCAGGTATCACTGTTACTGTGTCACGAGCCAAAGCAATAGGAGTTTGTTGTAGCAACCAATGTAATAATAACTTGGATTAATATAGCGCATTTCATGAAACCAAAGGACGCTTTTACACAAGTACAGGGGGACAAGGGAAAAGAAAATAGTAGGCCAACACAAACACGGACTAAAAGGAATAAAACGTCTGCACTAAATGGAAGGGGGACGTCATTTAATGTCGGCTACTGACATACAACCACATCGCGCATTGTAAAGTTATTTTATAAATGAAATAGACATATTACATACCTGAGAGAGCCAATTCGGTGTTGGTTTCAAATCATTTAGAATCCCGTAATTGTCTCCATCTGTATAATATAGTCACTTTAATAACAGTCTGTGAAATGAAGAATATCTGTATTTCGTTACCAAGCACAGAGGAAATATAGTAAAACCTTTTTCTCTCTTTTTCTGTATTTCTTTCTTGCTTTCTTGCTCTCAAAAGGAATAAAAGACAAACGCAAGGGATCAGCAGCTTGACTTACTTTGTTACCACTGGGAATATTGAACATGTGCTGTAAAACAAAGCCAGTGTTAGATGAACAGCTGGGCTAATTCCCTTCAGTCTAATGATGGTGAATTTGTTAAAAAAAAAGAAGAAAAAAAAAGCTACACTGTAGGAAGAGCTGAAATGTGAGCTGAGCACAATGAGAATAACTGTTAATAGAGCTTTAGCAATTCCAAATTTTTCTGTACAATTAATTTTCTGTAAATTTAATAATAGTTATTTATTTATTACTTAAAAATGAATCCCAGGATACGTATTTTAGTTATATATCACTGTCATGTGACCCAGATAATGTAATAACACAAATACACAGCCTATGAAGGAAACAACGCCTCTTTATATATACATTTTTTCTAACTGTATCTCCCCTCCATTGTCATTTCTGTTGCTATGAACGGGTTTAGGGTCAGGTGCCAACAACTAACAATTTAAATAATAATAAAAATATATAGTCCAACCAATAATCACTTATATAATTACAATTTCGCATATCTAAACAAAATCAACAATTGCCAGTCGTACGCCTCAGGACCTTAGCTAATGTTAGCAATTAATTGGGGTTAAACAAATAAAACGGCGATTATGTAATAAAATTGACAATTAGACAATATGTAATAATTGTTACAGGCCTAACTGTCTTTTGTGTGTGTTGTCCACGTCTGTCCTCTCAGATGAACGACCAATCAACTTGCGTGTGGTCAGTCAGAACATGCAGGAAGGCGACCTCCCATTGGGCAAGCAGCTAGCCAATGAACTGAAGCGCCATCACAACCACAACAACCACCACCACAACAACAACAGCAACACAGAAGAGACCAAAACATCAGCCACAGGTTGGTGACGATAAACTTAAATAGCTGGAGCTATTATTCAGGGTTTTACAGATGGTTGAAGGCATTCAATTTGCTTCACAGCACACTACTTTTTACTACATTTTTATATGTTTATATTTCCATTTACTATGCCATTTGCACAAGTACATTAACAACATTTGCACACAGGGATTTAAATTAACTTTTGTAATCACCAGCCAACATGGCTAGTACATTTTTAAAGTTACCAGCTAATCAGATTTTCCACTAGCCAATTTTTTAACAGATTATGGGTGCCACTGAGTACATTTAAGCATCCATGTTTCTTTAAAAATATGTGTTTGGGTTGATGGTTGGTAGATAAAATATAAACATTTACTTTACTCTTGAAAAATATCTCCAGTTTTTTTTTAACCTAAGTAACTTTACTACTTCATTTCCTCTGGTTTGTTTTGCGCCGTTCTGTTCGTTTCCAATTCAAACACACACCAAACCGTCCAAATTTCTTGCCAGAAAACAGACCAATCTGTAAACACCGACTTGGTGGCCGATTTAAACAGACTCTTCGCTTCATTCGTCACCGGCATAATTGGCTCGTAACTTTACAATGTTATACCCGGCAAAGTTAATTTTTACCAACATTTGGCAGGTTGGTGGGTGTCAATTTACAGCCTTAAATGTGTGTTTTGTTTTTAATCTACTGTGTATGTAAAAGCAATGACGTACATTTCGTTACATATGTGCCTGCACATTGTGTCAATGACAATAAAATTGAATTGAATTGTGTTGTGAGTTTCTGCGAGGCTTTGTGCTGCGTTATTAGGCTCTTTGCTGACGATACCTTCCTTTATCTTTATCTTCAGAAAACGGGACGTCGCAGCGAGTGTCCAGCAACCCAGAGAAGAAGACCATAAAGTCAGAGCCGGAAGACTCCACATAGTGCCTCCTGCCTCACCCTACCACCAACCCCCACACGCCCCCAATTCATTTTACTCACATTTGACAGTATGCAGTTATTACCCATCAACAGATACTAAGCAAGCACAGCCACAGTAGAGCCTTAACAACCAATGTTGCCTCATGAATAGCATTTATTTTTCTTTGATTTTGTCTTTCTGTTTTGACGGTATTCGCCAAAGCATTTAGAGAGCATGTCAAGAAGCCCCTCAGTGTTCTGTGGGTCTCTGTCTGTTGATTAATCGTACACATAAGATGTACATGTAATTTAAGAGTGATCTGTTTGTGTACTTTTTATGTCTCCCTGAGTGTTATATTTGTTGCTTTCTTTGCACAGCCAGGTTACAGGCTGTGATGCCGGGGGCTGAGTCGTAACTCAAACGTAGATTCAGAGATGAGATAAAAGCAGAAATGTCGGCCTTTTTCGCTGCACGTCTTTAGCATCTTGGTAACACTTTATATGACTACATGTGTAGCCAATATTTTTCTTCACTCACTTGGACCTTAAAACTGAAGCTACAGATACGGCCAATATTCCATCTAAAAGTTTCAATTTCAAAATATTTCCAGTGTCCAGTGTTTGTCCCTTAGAAGGCAATGCCACCCACTTTGATCCAGACTGAAATATCTTAAGAAACATTGGCTAGATTGCCATGAAGTTTGGTGCAGGCATTCATGCTCCACAGAGGATAAATCCTAAAGACTCTTGTGATCCTCTGACTTTTAATTTAGCGCCACCTGCAGGTCAAAGTTTATAAAATAACTAGTGAAATATCTCGACATCCACTCAGTGGATTGTCACAAAGTTTAGTACTGCCATACAAAGTATTCAGATGATGTAACCATATATCCTTTGGTGATTTGGTACAGCCATTCATGTCATCCACAACATGAATTGTACAAATTCGGGTGATCGAGCGCAGTCATGAAGGCAAAGCGCATTTGTCCAATGCTTTGGTCAGTGACCAAATACCTGCGAGACTAATGCCATTCCCATCAGTCTCAGTGGGGCTAATTACCAATTGTTAGCGTGCTAACTAAGATGGTGACCATGGCAGACATAACTAGCTAAACATTGGCATTCAGCTTGAAAGCAATGCAAGTAAAGCCTCACAGAGCTGCTTGACATTTTGTCTAATTAGTATGATGGAAACGCAGTGTGGGCAGCTCTTGTAGGCAAGGTCACCGAATCAATATCCTAACACCAGTGCATGATACTATACACACACAAACCTATATGAATACTAATTGGGGAAAAAGATCCAAGATCATCAGCATATCATTACAACGGGAGCTATACAAAGCGTTATCTCATTTTGAGATGTACGGTGGTTGTCTGTAGGCTGCGATTGACACCCACTCTCCAGTTTCATGCCTTTACAAGGCAACTAAAATACAAAGAAGAACCAAGCTAAAGTACTTGAGAACACATACTGCTCATCCTATAGTTCTTAATAGGGTTAATGTATGGTATGAGGTAAAAGAATATATGAACATATTGGAGACTCTGTCACAATTCAGCCCAGTGTGGGGCAATGTTTCATTTAAACCAGGCAAGCTGGATGCAGGATTCCAGATATGGGCAAAGAAAGTAATAAGAATACGATAAGAAGATCTTAAAAAAAACTACCGGCAATAACCAAAGATTTAGCATTTAGCTGGTGGCTTATTGTCGCCCCGCGTCTTCTGGGCCTCCGTCATTCTCCCAAATCTAACTTGGACGTCTGCGTTTGTACTATAACTCAAAAGGTGTAAAAGTACTGTAGGGAGTTTGAGTTAGGATTCAGCCCCTTTAACAGGTTTGTTTTTCTGCCATACACATTCAAATGGGAGAAAAACAGGAGAGGTGGAATGAATCCTTCCTTCCTCGCTCTTGTCTTGTGTATATTTATGGAAGGTAATTTAAGAAGAGGATGTATAGGAGCTGTTGTGGAGTAACAGCAAGGGACTTCTGTCATTCGTCTCGGTAGGATGACTGGGCTGGCTGGCATGCCGGAGGCCGAGCTAATTGGTTCATTTCACGTTGTAATTTAGCAAAACACTGCTGTTGAAGCGACACCACGCATCTGCAAACAAGGGAGTATTTCAGGAATTTTTTTTTGTTTCCTTTTTTTTAAGCAATGATCCAACAAGCTTTCAGCAGGCCCCACGGGTCGTCAGATTCCACCCAACGTGTAAACCATCAACAACATGGAGACAGAATCAAATATTAAGGATTGCAGGTGTGTGGTTTTTCAACAGCGGCAGCAAAAAGCAAAAAAACCTGTAAATAGTACCGTGATAACAAATCGTGCGAGCCTAATCTCTCAACCAGGGTTTTCCTTTGTCGAGTGTAACTTTGCTGTAGATTTTTCGGTGTCAATAAGGTGTTTATGTGCGTAGAGCAAAAAGGAGTAAAAAAAAAAAGAAAGCCTAAGTGTCATTGAGGAAAAAACACAACCCCGTGAATGTGTCTGGTATATAAAAAAAAAAAAAAACACGCTTTACATGATGATAATGTTGACTAGCCTTAGCTCTTAACAGTGTTTTAATCCACCTGTGATGGCCATCAGTGCATATTTCAAAGACGTGTTGTTGCTGTTTAGAGGTAGATACATAGCAAAATAAGTGTCCACTGTGTTTTTTTTATGTGTTCGCCACACTGTGTACTGTAAATACGTCTGGTTTGGTCCACGATGATGATAATCTCCAGACAAGTTGGTCTAACTCTCCTTTCACACCCCCCCCCCCCCCACCTCCCACCGTACTCCCTGCAGATAGTTTAGTCTCACTCAGCGTAACGGCAGAAAAATGCAATATTTATGTAAGTAATAAGTCCTGCATACTCTATGGATCCATTATTTCGTTATGTGCTCAGTAACTGTACGTCCGTCATGAACTTCAGGGTGGGAATTCACCCGCAACTTGGGGAAACGTTTGTGTCGTCTCGCTTTTAGTGCCGCAGGGCGCTGTGTTTGTATTTCAAGACATTGTGCTAGCGATGGATTTGTCGTTGATGTAGTTTTGCTAAAAGCTCAACTAGCTGGTGAATTTCACGGGAGCTAAAGTCCAATGTGGTTCGGGGACAAAAATTGCCCTCAGCCGGGTTGGCTCAAACACTGGCATTGTTCGTGTTAAAGCGTGACAGTTGTACCATGTTTCAGAGAATAGCGCATGTCTGACCTGCCGTCTCACTGATCACCATATCTCCTCACTGTTTATTGTAAAATGTGATAGATTAGGCTTCACCTAGTTATGCACCTGTTTTTTTTAAACACTAATATATTTTATTTGTTATACAGCACATAAACATTAAACTTTATTTTTTTGAACTCTATTGTGTGGTGCGTTCTGTGATCAATGGGCTTGCTCGAAAAAAACAAAACTGAATCCTGGCTGTATTTAGGCACACGAAGACTCTGAAGGGGCCTTTGAGCAAGGCAGGGAAGCCACGGCATTTTCCAAGGCTATGTCCAAGACGGTTCATTTTACAGGATAGTTTGAGTACCGCCGGAAGTTCCGCCCGATGTCCCTCGCGTTCCGACTTAACTTTGAACTCCGGTCGCATCGAGGAAACCTTAACCGGAATCCCTGAGCAACGGTGCATGCTGAAAATGGCAAGTTTTAAGGAAAATTTGGATGGTGCATCAAGGCCGGCCTGCTTGGTTCTTTCGGGGAATGATTGTTGAGATTTACAAAGAATATGTTTAGGGCGTTTCCTCTCTAACTGGGACGTTTTGGGATCGATTAGTGGGATCGCTGTGGACGAAGTCCACACGGAGATACACTGGTATCAGAGCTAATGAGGTTCAACCATGTATCAGCTCATTTAAATAGCTCACGTTACTGTATTGTTTCAACAGTTACCTTCATTTAATATTGTATGTGGCGTTTTCTTTTGTGGAGTGCAAATGTTCCACCAAAACGACTATTTTTTCAGAGCCACCGTCGCTGCCCATGACGATTGTGATTGGTTTAAAGAAATCCAAATAACACAGAGCGTTTTCTTTTTTTCTCCTATCTCGGAATGCATCTGTGGACTAGCCGTCTGTGGACTAGCCAGACAGGTCTGGCAATGTGAGACTAGGCTTTTTTTTTTTTTTTTTTCAAGCATGAAAAAGTGTGTGTAAATGCAAAGCAGGGTGGAGCTGGAAAAGAGCAAAAAGTGCTCGGTCATCCAAGCGCAGAAAGGTAAAAAAGAGAGACTGTGGTGGGATGTATGTGAGTGTACAGTTCAGCTTCCTTTTGAAGGAGCTTTTCTGTCTTCTGTCTGTTTTCTTCTACTTGTCTTGTCTTTTCTTTTTCGTACTGAGATGAATCCTTGCGCAGGCCCATTTGCATCATTTGCATCGGCGTCACATCAACACATTGTGAAACTGGATGATGACTCACTCTGACGCAGGTCCTTTTCACATACTTCCCATCATCATCATCATCATCCTCTCGCTTTCTCTCTCTCGCTCTCTCTCCACTCCCTCCATTCCTCGCTCCCCCTCCGTTCACACCCACACACACACACACACACACACAGAGAGACAGATTTTCTGGTTGCTGCTCACAGTGGCAGCCCTGCTCTGCGCTGTGAAAAACGGCCACCCCTCCCCTTCCCTGTCCTCCTCCAGTGCAAGTCACTGATGATGATGAGGGCGATGTGTTGCCGTGGCAACGGCTGGAGGTGGGCGGCTCCACGGGCGGTGGGCGGAAGCCAGCCGCTAAGCAGCGTGGGAGGGATCTGCCGAGCGCACCCATCACCCTCGTTTTGGAAGAAAGGGGGGGGGGTCAGGAAGCTGAAAGTGCTTTTTGAGAAGGTGTGGGCGTTGGTGAATTATCGCCTCTCCTCCCTGCAGCTTTTGTTAGGGATCGCCTTGTTTGTCTCCCTTCCCTTTTTGTTTTTCCGGCTTACCGCTGCATGCAGTGAAACATTTATTTCCTGGCGCAAAATGAAACTTTGAGAGCTGCTGTTAATTTTGGAGAAGGAAAAAAAAGTGGCAGTTTTCACACCTTTCTTTTTTATTAAACCAGAGCTCTCTTAAGACAGGACTCTAGGGACAAAATATCAGAACACAGAAGGCCTACACTTAAAAATGCTGAATATGGAGAGAACTATCCGTGCATCCGTGTCTGAAATTTGAGACTGAAATGTACAGGCCACCGGGGTCAAGCAATTCCAATTACTGAACATTACAACCTGCAGCTTTGACTGATTGAAATATTCCAAAAAGATTTTGGTGTGATTTGATGCAGTCGTAAATAGAGATGGGCCCGAGAGACCATTCTTTGCTTGCCGATACCTGAACTTGCTGTCGGCCGATACAGAGTTCCGATCCGATGCCATTATATGTCATTTATTTAACTATGTTTTAACAGCTGTACACCACCATCCCTGTATGGATGCGATATGAGTCCTATATTCATTGTTCAGTCTGGCTCGGGTTAAACTCTTTGTGAAACGTGAACAAACATGCAAACGCCAACAGAACTTTCGTTCATTATCCAGTTTTGACATTGAGTCATAACGGAAAAAAGAACATAAAGGAACTACTTTAAAGTAGATTTACGTAGTATGGGATCGGTGCATGAACTCTTCTCTTACTTTCCGATACCGATACCAGCGTTTTAGGCCGTACCGGACGATGTCGGGATACTGGTTTCGGTATCGAAACATGATAAGAAAACATGCATAACATTTTATGAACATGACACTGTGCCTCTAAAAATAGAAGTCACTGTATGAGGGATTTAGCTATTGTACATATCAGGCATTATACAAATAATACATGTAACACATAATAATGCTTCGTCCATCCACATACTTTAGTCTATATAGGGTAGCAAAAACCAGGCTGATAATCTGTGTTTGCTCATTCAGCAACTGCAAAAGTGCATTTTTTTAAATGAAAATGTGGGTTCCTGTAAAGTAACCTACATGGAAATGTTGTTGGAATCCCCCTTTAATTCTTGACCCAATTACATGGAAATTTCTGAGTTGTTTATTTTTATCGCTTCCTGCGCATTTAGTCCAAACTCATAAATGCTTAATGTTCCAATGAAGGCATTATTAGTTAGCGTGGCTTTGCTTTGTTTCATCCTTCTTGGAGCTCCAGGTGGGAGTATACTAGAGTAGTATTTACCGAGATTCAGATAAAGTCAGATAAAAAAAATAAAATAAATAAAGGTTGGGAGCCGCGGAAAAGCGAACATAAGCAACTTGCAAAATACTTTCCAGTGAGTAATATCTAATGTAGGTCATTATTTTGAACGGGGTGTCAAACTCCACCCATGAAAAAGGCTGCGAAAGAAATGAATATTAAAATGCTGCCTGGCTCAGGCCTTGTGCTGAAGGACTACATGGGCCTATTCAAGCTTTGAACTTTTTAGTTTTTTTATTTATTATTGGGCCACAACAAAAGGAATTCGACCTGACAATTTATAAAAGGGTAGATCAATTTAAAAGGAGCATACGTATCATAAGACCGGGGTCAGCCCTACCGGGGTCAGCCCTACCGGGGTCAGCCCTACCAGGGTCAGCCCTACCAGGGTCAGCCCTATGTTCAGACATTTCTAAGATTTTTCTTAAAATTAGGCCTATGTTCCCACATTTCTAGGACATTTTCAAAATGAGGTCTTGTGTTCCTCCATTTCCCTTCAATTTAAGCTCTATCCTCCCACCACATTTGTTTTAGGGTTAGGGATTAGGGGTTAAGGTTAGGGATTAGGGGTTAGGGGTTAAGGTTAGGGATTAGGGGTTAAGGTTAGGGATTAGGGGTTAAGGTTAGGGATTAGGGGTTAAGGTTAGGGATTAGGGGTTAGGGGTTAAGGTTAGGGATTAGGGGTTAGGAGTTAGGGTTAGGGGTTAAGGTTAGGGATTAGGGGTTAGGGTTAGGGTTAGGGGTTAAGGTTAGGGATTAGGGGTTAGGGGTTAGGGATTAGGGGTTAGGGGTTAAGGTTAGGGATTAGGGGTTAGGAGTTAGGGTTAGGGGTTAAGGTTAGGGATTAGGGGTTAGGGGTTAAGGTTAGGGGTTAAGGTTAGGGATTAGGGGTTAGGGGTTAGGGTTAGGGGTTAAGGTTAGGGATTAGGGGTTCGAGGTTAGTGGTTATGGTTAGGGATTAGGGGTTAGGAGTTAGGGTTAGGGGTTAAGGTTAGGGAGTAGGGGTTAAGGTTAGGGATTAGGGGTTAGGCGTTAGGGTAAGGGGGATAAAATATTTTTCAAAATTAGGCCCTATGCTCCCACAGTTCCATTTTCATAAATGTGTATCAGATGTTATCCCCCTAACCCTAATCCTAAAAAAATGTGGTTTGAGGATAGGGCTTAAATTGAAGGGAAATGCAGGGACACCAGACCTCATTTTGAAAATGTCCTAGAAATGTGGGAACATAGGGCCTAATTTTGAATTTGGGTTTTAGAAATGTGGGAACATAGGGCTGTTGGGAACATAGGCATGCTCCCATAAGACCCAGGACTAGGTGGATGGATTATATCTCCCCACCCCCTGGTCTGGGAACGCCTCAGGATCCCCCAGCCAGAGCTGGTTAATGTAGCTCGGGGGAAAGGGAAGTTTGGGGGTCCCCCTGCCCGACCCGGGATAAGCGGATGAAGATGGATGGATGGATACATATCATAATAATAATAATGTCCTGCACAGTGGTTCCCAGAAATATATCCAGAGAGAAAAAAAAAACAAAGCTGCGTGCATGTAATAAAACAAATAGAAGAAGTTATAACGGATCACTGCCTGCCGGTTATTTTAGGGCCTGAGGTTATTTTTGGTAACCTGTTATTAGTCCGTCAGTCTTGTTCCTGTTGCCTGCATGTGGACTCATTTGAAATCATTTCCAACCAGGAGATGGTGCTGTAGCTGTTTTATTTCATGAAGGACAGAGAGAGGACAGAGAGACATCTGCTGAGGAAACTACAGTCTGAAATATGTGCAGTACCAACTTACCTCACATGGTGTCAGCCCAAGACAAGACAATCAGAATCAGAATCCGATTTATTGGCCAAGTATACTTACATACACAAGGGATTTGACTTTGGTAGGTGTTAACTCTCTATACATTCAACAAATAGACATTCAGTAGACAAATAGTAATATAGACACATACTGTACAATAGAGACAACAATATACATATAGGCACATGTCAACATAATATACAAAAATACAAATAAGACATAATATCAAGACAAGTACACATGGAGTGGGATGTAAAGTGCAAAAAGTAATAGTGCAAAGTAGTGTGCAAGATGCCTTTTGGAATGATAGGTATGTAATGTCTGTGTAGGGAAGTGGAAGTGGGGATGACCCCACTTATCCGCAGTTCAGTAGAGTGATGGCAGTGGGGAAGAAGCTGTTGTTGAAGCTTATGTCTGGTTGTTTTTGTGCGCAGGGATCTGTAGCGCAGATGGGGGGGGGGGGAGGTTGAAGAGAGTGTGTGCAGGATGTGTGGGGTCTTTGGTGATCTTCTCTCAAATATGCATTTGGCATCTGTGCTGCTCAAGTGGAGCTTTATACTGACTTTAAAGGTCCAATGTGTGGGAATTTCTCCCATCTAGCGTTGTGATCACATACGGCAATCAACTCTCTCGCGCCACGCAGTTCAAAGTACGTATCACAGCTACGGTAGCCTTCACGCTTCAAAAAGCCGCTCTCTTGCTCTTGTCAATATCCTTTTTTCTTTTTTCTGGCCGAAGAAGAAAACTCCTGTTCCTGAAATTTGGATTTTGAATACGTGTGGTCCTCCATGTTTCCTTCTTCAAACTTGCCCGGTGCCGGGAAGCTACGATACTCGTTAGCAGCGTTAGCAGCACCTGTGAGTTTATCACGTGACAGCGAAAACACAAACGGTGGAGCAGTATGTCCTGTATGTCCCTTACCGGCTAACGTATTTCAAGATGGAGCATGAATATGGAGCGTCTAACCCAGTTCATGCAAACGCAAATGTCAAATTTCAAGCCAATAGGAATACTTGGAATTGATGGTGGTGGTCACTATTCATGAAAAAGGACAAGTTTGTGAACAGACAACACATATTTTTTTATTATTACAGATAATTGTTATTAATGAAGTATAAGTACAGTGTGCATGAGATATTCAGTGAAAGGTTCATAATAAAAGCATACTATTGAACTTTTTTTTTTTTTAAAGGGGGCTTTCACTATAATAGCCCCTAAAAATGTGTGTATTTCCGTTACTCGTTTTACTTTTCTGCATTTTCTATCTATAGAAATATAATATTTTATAATGATATTTTTTAATATTTATATTAAATTTTTAATAATATTTTGGTACTTAATTGGATCTGTCACATACTTTGCTATGACGTTTCCTCTCTAAAGGATTGCTTTGGTTCTTTACCGTCTTGTGCAAACTATTATAAAGAGGGAGACTGTACTTTAAAAAAAAAAAAAACATTATAAAGGTATGTATTCATAATCGCTATAAAATGTGGAAAATGATAGAGATAATTGAACAAAAACAACCAAAACAGTAAGCTAGACAGTTCTAATGATTGACAGCCCTCTTGGCCAATCAGGTGCAGCTATGCGTTGTCACGCTCCAATCAAAATCCCTGTTGCGTTAAAGCTACGTTGTACTGCGCTGAGTGGCTCTTTCTGTTGTTGAGTCACCGGGAGACAACCGTTACTCGGCTGAGAAAAGCCGACACTCTCGTTAGAAGCTGCTCCTCTACTCATCCAGTTTTCTTCTCTCGGCCTTACAGTCGTTACATTATCCAGAAATTCTTCTCAACGGGATTGAAATGTTACATTTTCGGTCAACGATAGCGCTCAAGGAGTTATTTCAAACGCAGCTGAAGCGTCCATTGACAGGTAGAGTTGGTGTTAAAGCGACACCTGCAACCGCCGCCTGCTTCAGCACCCGTAGTTTGGATGGGAGGTCGCCGGGCAGACGGAGTGCATTTCCCCCTCAGCACTTCACCAGAAGACACGGCGTTAGAGGCTTTTGCTCCAAGAGTGACAGCCACAATGAAGCCGCCAAGGACTCGACAGAGAAGTGAGTAGCGTTAATAACCCGGGTCTGTGGGCAGATGTTAGCCGCTAGCTCTACGGTACGCCAAACTAAATAGGAAAAACTGCCATTTTACTGCCGCGTTAAACGTTGGCGGAAGCCTATGATGAAACCTGGGAACCATTCCTTAAGTTTATTTTGCATTGAAATACGTCTATATTTATATACAGAATGATGCCGAATTAAAGAATGGCTTCGAACATTACCTTATGAATAACATGTTTTACTGTGAGTTGTAACGTTACGTCTTACATTCACAAGCCTATTTTAATTAGTAGATGTTTACATTGTAGTTCGGCAAGTGCATCACGCAGAGGGCTAGCTCAGATGCTGTTTGAGTGACAACCTAGCCAGACAGCTAAGCTAATTTGTAGCTAAGGCTACAGTGTGGGCTTGCCGGCGAGTTTTATTAACTTCCAATATTATTCAAACCCACGTTTCGAAGCTATTGATTGCCTGTAAGAGAATGGGACGCGATCAAACGTTTGTGCAGGAGAAAGGTCAAATGGAAGCATGTGGTGTGCAGCCAGCTAGATATCGTGACCAGAAGCTGCAGCTTTCATCTACAGCTACATCACTGATGCATAAACCTGCCACCAGCTGCTCTTGCCTTTTTTGAAAATGACAATATAACAACAACAAACACAATGTGTCTGTTTAACCTAATGCACCATGCAGACGGACTAAGCCTCATCTAAATGTCTATTGAATCGTTATACTTTTTTTTTTTTTTTAATCATGGATGCAATGTATTGATCATTGACATGTTTTTTTTATTGAAGTGTCATCAACCGTCTCCCAAAAGCGATTTACATTCATGGTGACAAAGAAAAGTAAAGCAACATTGTGCATTTTTATTTTTTATTTTTATATATTAAATGATCTGGATCATCCACACAGGGTCCGGGACCCCCTAGAGGGTCCTCCAAATTATTGTTAATTTTTCCCATTTAATTCTTTTCAATGAATCCACTGTGCCACATTTTTAACATTAAAACATGATTTTTTTTTATAAATCATGCCAACAATTATTAGGCTAATTTAATAGTTTAGTATTTCAAGCAAAAAGGCTTTGGGCCGCCCTACATGTTATTGTAGGCCCGGTTTAATATGCAACTTCATTTTATGAAAGAATCAGAGAACCGGAAGAACTGGAATTCAAAAGGACGAGTCAGGATCAGAATTTTTAAAATGAAAACGATGCCCAACCCTACCTAAAATACTGACTGATCCATTAAGATCCACTTTGTTAGATTTGTTTGCACTGCCTTTTAACAGCAAAACGCGCATCTGCAACAAGAAATATGGTATTTTTTTTTTTATGACTGATTGTGACCAAAACAAGTTGTCAATTAACAATTAACAAGCAATAACAAACCCTTCCTAGATCCCTCGCCTAGTCGTCGTGCCCTTCGTTGACACGTATTAAGTACCTTTTATAGAATGTAGCCTAGAGCTGCTACTTTGTTTTCATTTTCAGTTATTTTCATTGTTTTGGTCCGAAAATAGTGGAAAAATGCCCACTATATGTTTTCAGAGCCCAATATGGCATCTTCAGGTTGCTCATTGTATTTGACCAAATAGTCCAAATCCTTAAAAAATATCCAGTTTAATATAATATAAGGGCAGCAAAACGTCACATTTGAGCCGCTGGAAACAAAGAATATTTGAAAGCTCTGCCCTGAAAACATTATTTTAATGATTAACCCATGATCAAAATAGTGGCCAATTAATATTCGGTTGATCGACCAATCATTTCGCTACTGCTTCTATCATATACTGGCCATTCGCGTACTTAAAACTCTACTCCCAACTACTCAACGTTTAGTTGCAAGAATCTCAGTATTTACGGAATGAAATTTGAGTTTTTAAAGTGGCCATATTCTGCTCATTTTCAGGTTCATAATTGTAATTTGAGATTGTACCAGAATAGGTTTACATGGCTTAATTTTCAAAAAACACCATATTTTTTGTTGTACTGCCCATTGCTGCAGCTCCTCTTTTCACCCTGTGTTCAGGTCTCTGTTTTAACTACAGAGTGAGGCATCTCAACTTCTGGAACATCTTTGTTGTCAGTCGCACATGCTCAGTAGCAAGGTCACATCAACTAGCTAGCTGTTTCTCCAACTTCAGTAGTACAAGGCAGGATTAGCCGGGAGACTTCTTCTAAACGAGGGCGCACTTCCAACTTTGTGTGGAATACCTGCAGAACAGGGACATGGAAGTAATTCTATACAATTTATTTAGTAGATTAGGGTGAACTAGTGTGTGTTGTAGCAGTGTTTTGCCATTGAGTACGAGCTAGCATGCTAACGGTTAGCCCCCTCGTCTCAGCTAGTGACGTAGAAAGCCGTGCAGATTTTGACAGAAGGCAGGACACATTCAGAAACCGTATCTCACTCAGAACAGCATGGATGGTTGTTTTTTCCAAGTTTGTATGCATGTGGAAGCTCCAGAGACACAAAACAACTCCCCAAATCCCAGAAAAAGTGATGTTTTTTTCCATAATATGGGCACTTTAAACCAAATGTTTTTTTGGAGGTATATTAGCTCTTAAAGCACAGAGGATCAGTGTAAGAAAACCCTGGTTGGCAAGACGGTTATTCATTCTGACAAGCTGAACTGCCTTCACTCTGCTGCAACGGAGTCAAGCCAGTATCTATGAGACGTTTGTGTCTCGGATACATCACTCCCCCCCACGTTACACTTAAAATAAAAAATGTTTTCCCTTGCTATCAACGTTCCGAGCAGCTGTGCTGCCAGCCACCACACCAGCCTGGATGGATATATATATATATATATATATATATATATATCTCTATCTCTATCTATCTATCTCTCCTCATTGTCCTCGCAGGCCGAAACTGTCCCCATTTGTTTCCATTCACGGACAATTTGCTTAAGCTGTCGGCCATGTTCAGGCAGTCACCCTGCCGTCTTGTTTCCCCTGGAGGCTAGTTTCAGTTTCAGTGAAGCCTCGGCTCGTTCTGTTACACATCCACGTTGCAGATTAGCGTTTGAGGAATCATCAACAGGCGGCTTTTAGATTTTGGCGAGTAAGCGGAAGGGCGCTTCGACTGCTGTCGAGGAACACTTTGGCTATTCGTGATCAAGGTAATTTAAAAGTTATGTTACTGATGGCAGGGATCAGGGCTTTGACTTTTGCCCAAAAATCATATTCGAAGTTCTTTGTTTATTAATATTCGAATATTTATTATTAATATTTTGACCATTAAATGCCTTCAGTAAGACTTATATTGGTATCAGACTTCGTATATGTTCTGTCCACCATTGGGGGCGTGTGTGTGTGTGATAGTGTGATTACCGGTAGCTTCAGAGTGAGTAGCGACTCTAGAGTCATAGTGAGAGAACCAAAGTGTCTCCTCTGTTCTTTCTGACCACGGTGAGACATCTGTAGCAGGAAGAGTTAACCCTCTCCTTGATTTCACGTTGTTTATGGAGAAAGAGAACCAGGAAATGAGTCGGAAGGGGAGGGGGCGGGGAATGCAACGCTACGGCCGAGCGAGGGTTACATTTTGAAATGCATGAAAAAGCCTCGGAATCTGAATTGAAAACAACGTTTACAAAAAAAACAATGCCCATAACAGGTCCGAGGGTTCGAGAGTCCCAGAGGGCCCTCAGACGGCATTCAGCCTCGACTCCAGCAGTCTGGTTGTGAGCGTCCTGAGGCTGTGCTCCGGCCAATAAGGGGTTAAAAACGTTCGTAATGCAGAGGGAGAAGCTTATCCCGCCCACATCGTTTTTCCACGTTTTTTTTGCACCAAAGCCTGGATGCTGGCGTGCTGCCCGGCATTTGTCAGGGCCTCCAGGAGCAGATGAGTCAGTGGCACAGATGGATTAGTGCAGCGCCGCCTCTCTCTCTCTCTCTCTCTCTCTCTCTCTCTCTCTCTCTCTCTCTCAATGCTACCGCTTTAACATCTGCCTCCACCCTCCAAGCCCATTTGTCACGACATCTGCGAGGCAGTGAAACCAGCAACATCAGTCGGGTGAAATGAACACAAGCCGACACATGAGTGAGTGTGTCTTAAGTGTGTCTGTTAGTGGAGGGGGAACATCTTCACACCGCAGGCCCATCACTTAAAATATGACTCCGTAATATGTTACGTCAACATTACAGCAACGTCACATCATAGGCCAGATGTTTGATGCCCATGATGTTAAGGCAGAGTTTCAGAAAGTTAAGACAAATAAGAGCATGGGGCCTGATTCTATTACAGGAAGATTGCTTAAGCATTGTTCAGAACAGCTCTGTGTTCCGGTGGCTAAAAGCGGAACCCCTAAGGTGCTAAATGACCTCAGACCAGTGGCATTGACTTCACTGGTCATGAAGTCATTTGAAAGGCTGGTCAAAAGGGAACTGATAACTATGGTGGAGGGGGCTCTAGACCCCATGCAGTTTGCATATAGGGCAGGGGTGGGGGTAGAAGATGCCTCAATCACTTTACTTAACTTCCTGTATAAGCACCTGGAAGGTCCTGGCACTCATGCCAGACTTTTATTTATGGATTTTTCATCAGCTTTTAATACTATCCAACCACATATTTTAGCTCGGAAACCGCGTACCTGTTTTAATCTTGATGTAAATTTTGTCGGCTGGATTGTAGATTTTTTTTTAACATGTAGATCTCAGAGGGTTAGGGGTTAATGGCTTTCTGTCAGAACAGCGCACCTCTTCCACTGGCCCCATTGTTGTACATTCTTTACGCCAATGACTGTAGAAGCCAGCATGGGGACAGGCACATGTTGAAGTTTGCTGATGACCCGGTCATCATTAGCCTGCTCCGTAAAGATGAATCTGAGCATGGGCCAGTGGTGGATGAGTGTGTCCAATGGTGTGAAGAGGCCTTTCTCCAATTAAACGCCACAAAAACCAAGGATATGGTCATTGATTTTAGGAAAGTATCCCTCCCACCATCTAAGACTTTCATTAAGGGAACTGAAACTGAGATTGTTGAACAGTACAAGTATCTGGGAACCGTCATAGATAAAAACCTGATGTGAGTTGTGATGCAGTCTGTAAGAAGGGACAGCAACGTTTGTACTTCCTTAGGAAGTTAAACACTTTTAATGTAGATAGGAAAATGATGTCCTTATTTTATAAATCTTTTATTGATTCATTTCTTACGTTTGCCATGATTGCTTGGTACGGTAACCTGAATATCGGGGACAAAAACCACCTCAGCCATATTGTAAAGGTGGCTGGTAAGGTGATTTTGTTTCCCACAGTCCCTCTTGATGGTTATCTTTGACCAGCAAGTACTCCGCAAGGCTCGGTTTATATGAGACTGCACAAACCACCCCCTTCACTCTGAGTTTGTAATACTCCCCTCAGGTCGCACATTTAGAGTACCTCGGTTCAAGACCAATAGGGGTAAAAACTCCTTTGTCCCATGTGCAATAACTCAGCTTAATTTGCACATGTAATGTAGTACTTTATTTTGTTTTTAGAGATCGCTCCAGTGGTGATAACTTGTGTTGTGTGTATTACATCCAGGGAACCTTTGTTGTACTTATGTCTTGGATTGTTGCCTCTATCTGTATGTTGCTTGAATGTGTTTGTTTCTTTTTATCTTTCACTCCTGACTGGATTTCAAGTTTCCCATTTGGGATAATAAAGTAAACTGAACTGAACTGAACTGAACTGAAAGTCCAATATGTCTCTCTGAAATGTAGCGGAGTAGAAGTAGAAAGTGGCACGAAAAGAAAAAGACTCAAGTAAAGTACAAGTACCTCAACATTTGGACTGAAGTACAGTACTGGAGTAAACTGTAACTGATGGTTTCTTATTGTTCTGTTGTATGTTTGTTCATAATCCTCCATTACTGCTGATACAGTGTGAAACGTGGCCATTATAATTCATTGATTCATCTAATGTGATTGATTTATTTTTTCTTCCTGACATAATCCCAGCTTTGCGTTCATTCACGTCTCTTTGTCTTGTTAGTTTGTTGCCCTGACAGCAGCCACGGTTGATGCCCGTTTTTTCATACTTGTGTGTGTGTGTAATTTCAGTGCATAATGCGATTTTATTTGTGCACATTTTGTCTTTACACGTCTGTACTGTAAATGTCATTTTCACTGTTACTAATTCACTGTTATTCCCTCTGCACACTCTCTCCCTCTTGTTGATCTGCTTGCTTTGCATTTGTAAGTATGTTTCTATTTTAATTTTATGTTTATTTAAGTTTGAGTGCTTTTCTTTTAGTCAGTTTTCCAGTAGAAGTAGAGGTTTTCTGCGGAAAGCCGACGACCCCCCTTTTTACCTTGAAATGACGTCACTTCCTCCCAGCGGCTGCGCTTGAATCCCCTCTACCTCACCTCCTCCATCCCTTTCTCCCTTTGAGACACACACACACACACACACACACACACACACACACACACTCTGATGTGTATTCCTTCCTCGCCAGCAAACCACGGCAACGAGCAATGGAGGCTTGCAGGCTCTTTAAGGACGCAGCAACACGGAGTGCATGAGAATAATCCTTTAACCCTTTTTAATAACAATGCTGCGTTCCACTTACGAGTTTGGAAGCTCGTCTCCAGTCATTGAAATCAGAATTTAACAGACATAGCGTCGTTTTCAGCATTCGATGGCACCAAAACATCTATTATCAGTAGGGCGATAGGACTTCATTTTCCTCTCTATATATATATTTGATTCCTGGCTAGAAAAACTGGAACGCAGCTTGGCTGTAGTTATAAAATTTCCGGACCCTCTGACTTTTGAGTGGAACCGTCTAAATGACAGGTCAGCCACTCAGTCCCAGTGTTTCCTCCTGCGTTATTCTGCAGCAGCGTGATCTGGAAGGAATAACAAAAGTTGTAGTGCGATTTGGTGGGGTTTAAAACACATTTATTCTGACATTCTCTTAAAAAGGATGAAGCTGGCGATACAAATACGACAAACGCCAAACAGTGAGCTGATCCTGCTAACATGTTTTGTGCGCGTAGTCAAGACAGCGTTGGCTCTGGTGTGTTCATGGGGTTTGTTGACATTAAGGAGGAAAAAAAAAGAAGGAAAAAAGCAATCATATAACTAGTGTTCAGGATAGAGCTGCACGATATGGGGTCAGCCCTATGTTCCCACTTTTCTAAGAATTAGTTTTTCACTGAAAATTAGGCCCTGTGTTCCCACAGCCCTATGTTCTCACATTTCTAAGATTTTCCTTGAAATTAGGCCCTATGTTAGGGTTAGGGTTACATTCCATCTGTAGTCCATTGCTACTGGATAATAGGTTGGGTGTAATTGGCTACCAAATTGGGAGAAAGGGGGATAAAATCTCATACAAATTTTGGAAAAAGGAAATGTGGGAACATGGGGCCTAATTTTGAAAAGAAATCTTATAAATGTGGGAACATAGGACTGTGGGAACATGGGGCCTAATTTTCAGTGAAAAAAAAGATTTCTTAGAAATGTGATGATATGGGGAAAATATGCGATAATGTTTATCGCGTTAACGATATTACAATAAATAATACAGATATCAAAGTGTACTCAGTTCGGCTGCTTTCAGTATCCTACTAAAATACAACAAACTGCCTGTTGAATTTAGAACGAATGCAAGGAAATCATTGTCCATTCTTCCTGATCGCTCGCTGCTGCTTAATAAATCCAAAGGAAACCCTGTTTCAGTGCTGAGTCTGAAGGTACAAACGGCTAGATTTCTGCTCTCACGTCTCAAACAAGGGGTGTCCAAACTCTTTAAAAGCTTAATATCTCTGGTTGGTAGCTGCGAGGAGACACCTGCCAACTAAAGCTTTCCCTTTTTATCTTTAGACATCCTCTCCCAGCACCAGTGTCCCATGATGCATTGTAGGACAGTGTGCGCGCACACACCCAGAGCTTTGCACAAATCCAGTTTTGGTGTCGATATGAATCGTAGCAGAGAGCCTGCTGTGAGCTGGTTGCCCCGCCCCCTCCCTCCCCCTCCGTCTGCCTCCTGACACGCTACTAACCTTCCTCCCAGAGACGACTCAATGTGGAAGCGCTGCTCAGAATACCAGCCAGGCCGTAATACTGCTAGATGATACAAATCACCAGACGCTGTCAAGTTTTATTTAATGCCATGGACCTTTTTCACAGCAGACATGTTGACTTGTCTTAGGAAAAGCACCGCTGTAATTGATAACCTTAACAATAGCTCAATCAAGTGTTCCCAGTGAGCTATTTCAGTGAGTCAGAATGCACAACACCAGGGCCTCTCCTAGGTGGAATGCAGCCATCATTAGTGGTTTTGAATACACCTGTAGTGAAAAAGGTCTATATGCTGTCAGTGGGGGAACAAAAGTTATTGCAACTGCAAATTAGGGGATTACGGCCGTACAAAGAATGGAAACCTGATTTCATATTTTGAAAATCGAACGCAAAGTGCCCATTATGAGCACGTTGGGAAGGTTCTTCAAATATAATTCGCTGTATTACGACTACAGATGAGACCAACATGCACCTTAGTATATGGCTGGAGTTTAGGGCTCGGTTAAAGCCAGCTGCTAACAACGTATTTGAAGCCTACTGCTTCTTATGCAAAAATTTAAACTGGGAGCGCTGGGCGTACGGGTGGTGGAGTCTCACGCAAAAAGTGAAGTGAAGGGTCTTGGGCAAACGACAGCCAGTTCCGCCAAGTATCGGCACTTAATGACAGAAGTCATAAACGTTTATTTATAACGTTTATGACACATTCATGACAGTGTCATGTCACGATTATGTCGATACCTTCAAGTAAAGTGTTACCGGAGTTTCATTTCCTCTTGTAAACACGATGCGGGGAGTTGTTTAAGTAGTTTACGTGGTAATCTTTACACATCAACACATTTCCTGGCTGGTATTCTAGAAAAAATACACATTTAACAGTCAACATTGCAGTGGCTTTATGGCAGCATATTAACCTATGGAAAATAGGGCTGGGTACCGAATACATTACTTTTTTAGGCACCGGCCGAATTGACTCCTTAGTATCGAGTAATCAAAAAGTGCCTCGTCGTTCCCTACCAAAATTCAATATCTAAGGAGGAGTAAATCTCATTGGCGTCAGTGAGCCAATCGGCACGCAGCATGCTTCTACCGAGATCTAATAATGTCTGTAATTGGCTGTCTAACGTTACACGTCGTAGAGACACGCAGGAAAAAACTACGTTACACAGAGACGGCTTACGTAGTAGCAGCTGGAAAACAAATACAAATTTGTTAATGGATTTTTATAAAATCGGTATCGGGGAAAAAGTATCGTTCAGGAACCGGCGTCGAAGTCACGGTATCGAGCTTAACAGTGACCGCTCCCACTTTTTTATTGGCTCTGGTTCTTGAAGTGCTTTTCCCCGTTCAGTTGTTCCATGGACGTTTTTAAAAAGTTTTACATCTGGAACCAAGCCAACCAGCTACGAGAGGAATCGTGACGATAAAACATTTGATTTGGTGCGGAATTTTTATTTTTTATTTTTTTTAAAGGCAAAGGCACAAGACACTGTACAGAAACTATCATAGACTTCAATGGTAGAAGCTCGATCTAGCCGTTCGCGGTTTCGCGGGTACGGAAAACACTTCCACGGTAACAGCGAGTTGGACCATAGAGAGGCGAAGTCCCTCCCCGTCCGGTGGACCTCATGGGACCTTAATTCGGAAAAAAACATGAACGGTAGTGAACGGGGAGAGGCAAATTCTTTTTTTTGATCCCGTTTGACTTGAGCCATGGATTACAAATATGATGTTCGTCAATTTAAAAGATACATTTTTCAACCGAAGAAAGTCTCAGTTAGCCGTAGGTTTGTCGTAGTACCACTTAGTTTTGTGTGAAACCGCTCAGTGAACTACATCTCCCATCTAACACAGTTTACGTCACCTAGCTTGATGCTCAACTTGCCTCGCTAGCTAGCTAGCTTAGCTCTGTTCCACATACACATGTAACGTTAGCTTACCCGATGTGTTTTATCCAGTGAAGTGTTTTCAGCAGATAAGCGAAAGAACAAGCAGGATCCTCTGCTCATTTCAGTAACGTTACATCCCCGGTACGATACACAGACGCATTGTAGTTTCAGCGAGATGTCATCCGTGCGACTTTGAAGTGTGTAGTCTTTCTAATTTACGTATTTTCACAGTCTTATACTTCAACAGTTTAACAATAAACCGAGACTTTCTTGACTCGCAAAATTATCTATTAAACTGATGAACGTCATATGTGTAATCCATGCATCTCGAAAGCTAGGTCCCATGGACCGGTAGTAGAATGGCGTGACTTTGGCTCTCTATTCACAGACGTCGCTTAGGATTGTGGGTAGTGTAGTATTTCTCTGAAAGATAGCAACGAAAGCATGTTTTAACTAAAACAAGGTTGATTTCATACGGACTTCTAGCTTCTACAGGAGCAGAAACGTTCGTTTCACAACCACATAGCTCGGGGTCAGTCTACCTCAGATGGTTTAGACATTATGGCTGATAATCAAAATCCTTATGGAGAAAATGAACAGGATTGTTTTTACTTCCGGAACCCCACTGTACCCAGCCCTAAATGGAAAAGTACATGTGCAGTACAAGTCTTCCCCGCAGGTTATAATACTGAACTAAGGTCAGTTATTACTCACTGCTTCTCCTTGCAGTCAAAAAGCTTTTTTTTTTTTTCTTCTCCTCCCCCCTCCCTCTGCTTCAGTTCCCCTTTCCATGTTCCCACCACGGCAGGGCCTCACTGTCGAGTTACGTGTCTCACCTTCCTGTCTTGTGTGTTTTTTATTTCTTTCTTTCTTTCTAATTTCCTGCAGGAGAAGGAAGGCAGGCATCCTGCCCAGCCTGGAGGACCTGCTCTTCTACACCATCGCAGAGGGCCAGGAAAAAATTCCCGCGCACAAATTCACAACAGTGAGTCCTTGGGGGGCCAAAGGAATCGCCGAGGGTTTTACGTTAGAGCGTACTGCTGCACAATGTATTGTTTTTGCACCGTCATCGCGATATCAACCGGCGCAGTAAACACATCGCGGAAGGCTGCGACGCATTGCGAAAGACACTCTTGAGATTTCTGGTGTTAGTTAAAAGAAAATATCAGCAGAAAAACTGCACTTTAAAAATGGAACTGTCACTATTTCTTTCGTGCTGCCTTTTTATATTCAATTCAGTGTTCAATTTGTAAAAGAACGTTGAAAATGATTTCCTTTCGTTAGTTTTAAATTCAACGAGCAGTTTGTTGTATTTTAACGGAATACTGAAACACTTCAATATCTGTTTAATTTGTTGTGAGTAATATCGTTAACGCCATATTCAACAACGTTATCACATTTTCCTCATATGGTTGCAGCCTTGATAACACACTGGCGCCTATCTTGCACCCGGCGCAGCGCAAAGCGACGCAAGTGTCTTTGCTAGTTTAAGACCGACACAGTTGTCAGTTTCCCGTCCAGCACCCACGTCGTTTAAATAGCAAATGCACCTGCGCCCATCTTTGCTCCCATGGGCGTGCTGGTCCTACAGGAAGGTGTGTTCAGGTGCATTCTTGGTGTATTGCTATCTTGAAGCAGCGGGAACTGATCGTGCCATTGACCAACAAAAACCTGGTCTAAAGTCAATAACGCAGCATTTCATTGTTATTTTAACAGAGCATTAGTAAATGCACAGCACACGCACACTACGCTTGTTACACACATAAGGAAGCGCAGCAGCACACAAACATGCAGAAGATTACTCTATATATATATATATATAAACTATAACTATTACGGTGCACAGCCGCCATCATAATAGCAATGCGCCAAGGTCCAAATGCGCCTGGCTTTTAAAGGGAATGGGAGATGACACTCTGATTGGTTTATTGCATGTTACGCCCAAAACACACCTAAGAATTAATGAAGACACTAAGTACAACCCCGTAGAAGAAAAATAAATAATAGACATTGTTAAAAAATGCAAAACTAAAGCATCCACTGATTTGTAATGAAATAGATATCAAGATAGTAAAACATGTAATTGATTGGATCTCAAAACCATTAACTCATATTTTTAATTTGTCATTCCAAACTGGTAAATTTCCAACTAAAATGAAAACCGCAAAAGTTATACCTTTGTACAAAACTGGAGATAAACGCCACTTCACAAATTACAGGCCGGTCTCTATGCTGCCTCAATTCTCAAAAATTCTAGAAAAACTCTTCAATGACAGATTGGACAAATTCATAGATAAATACAAATTACTTACTGATAGTCAATATGGATTCAGAAAAAATAGGTCAACATCACTAGCTTTAACTGATCTCATTGAAAAAATCACAAATTCCACAGACAAAAATAAATATGGAGTTGGGGTATTTATTGATTTGAAAAAAGCATTTAATACAATTAATCATGAAATATGAATTAATAAATTGGAACGGCTCAGGATTAGGGGGATAGTGTTGAATTGGTTAAGCAGTTATTTAAAAGACAGGATTATACATCTGAATGTTTGGACATTGCGTGTGGTGTCCCCCAGGGGTCAGTACTGGGACCAAAACTATTTATCCTCTATATAAACGATATATGTAAAGTATCTGAATTACTGAAATTTTTATTATTTGCGGACGACACAAACATCTTTGGTTCTGGTCAGAATTTACAGCAACTTCTGGACATATGCACTTCAGAATTCAGAAAAATAAAACAGTGGTTTGACACGAATAAGTTATCATTAAATGTGAGTAAAACCAAATTCATGATATTTGGCAATCGTAAATCAATCAATCAATCAAGTTCAGTTACAGATAGGTGTCAATATAGAAAGAGTATACGAAATGAAATTCCTTGGAGTGATTATAGATAACAAGATTTGCTGGAAATCTCACATAAAATATATCCAAACAAAACTGTCTAGAAGTATTTCAGTCTTGGCTAAAGCAAAGCACATTTTAGACTACAAATCACTTAACATTTTGTATTGTTCAATGCTGTTACCGTATTTAAATTACTGTGTAGAGGTTTGGGGAAACGCATATCAAAATTCATTGAAATCGTTAATTATACTTCAAAAAAGAGCAATAAGAATAATTCATAAAACTGGACATTTGGAGCACACCAATTCACTATTTTCACTATCTAAAGCATTAAAATGACTTGACCTAGTCGAATTTCAAACAGCAGTAATTATGTTCAAGGTGAGAAACAATTTATTGCCTGACAATATACAGAAAAGATTTTCTGAAAGGGGGGGCTACGAAGTCAAATTTTAAGACTCCCAGTTTTCGAACTACAAGGAAAAGTTTCTGTTTATCTGTCAGTGGCACTAAATTGTGGAATAAACTAAATAATGAATTAAAGCAATGTCTAAACATATTCAAATTCAAAAAGATGTTCAAAGAAATTATATTCCAGAGGTACAGATGGGCTTATATTGAACAATTTGTGGTATGTGTATAATTATTGTTGTGTATGGGTAAATATATGAATGTGAATAGAACTTCTGAAAATATATTGTCATTGATTACAGATTTATTATTTCTGTAGACTTATTATTTTGTAACTAACTCATTTATTCTGATAGGGTACAAAGGGGTAGGAGTACAGAAGTTTTACTTCTTCCTACTCATTTTTGCATGTGTAAATAGAGGTCTTTAAGTACTGGAAATTATGGCGTTTTATTTTTAAACTTTTTATTACTATCGTTTTCTGATGTTTTATTTCATTTACATGTTCAAAATAAAAGAGATCAATCAATCAAACCCTTTTGAACCACACAAGCAACTATATAACCTACTGAATAAATGGGGAAAATCCCCAAAAGCATAATAGAGGCAGTGAATCCTTGTCGATGTGGTTGAATTATGAGCAGGATAGCTCCTCTTGTTAGGCCCTACAGGAGCCTCCCGCTCACGGCTCATAGATTTATTGATTTGCTGCCAGGCTGTCTTAATCCTGATGCCCCCCCCCCCCCCCAATCCCTTGTCCCCCTCCTCCACTCCTCTCTGTGCAGGCTCTCAAAGCCACGGGGCTTCGTACGGGAGACCCTCGGCTGAAAGAATGCATGGAGATGCTGAAGGTTACGGTTAAGACGACGTCTGACGGAGCACTGGACCGACACCTCTTCAAAAAGTAGGTATTTTATTGATTTGTTTTTCTATTTATTTATTTTGCACTATTGCCTTGGAAACGGCAGCACAGTTACATTTTTGGATTTACATACATTGCAGGTGTTGGGAAGTTTTTGCGAAGCTATAAAGGCTCAATCCAAATTTACCATTATAGCAGTTATTGGTTAGTTAACCCTTTGAACTCTGCTTATTGTGATGTCTTGATGTTCTTGGAGTATCTTAAAATGCTTCATATCCCTAAAAGTATTACATCCTAAGCTACAAGATAAAATAAGCACAAAACATTAACCTGGCTCCGCCCTTCTACGTACTACCGTTCAATTTTCATTTTCCTTCAGTACTACGTCTGGGTTTGCAGTATATTCTTGAGTTTTCTCCGGCCAAATATTTACTGCGCATGTGCGACTCAACAAAGATAGTACAGAAATGAGATGTCTCACTCTGTAGCTAAAACAGAGCTGCAGCAATGTGCAGTACAACAAAAAAATATGGTGTTTTCTGAAAATTAAACCACATAAACCTATTCTGGTACAACCTCGACATACAATTATGAACCTGAAAATGAGCATAATACGAGCACTTTTAAAGAGCTCAACGTTTCCGACCGCACTTGAAGGCAGCTTCACAAACAAATCGTCTGTGGTTTGTGTCAGCTGTTCCAAAAACTCCCGGGCAGTTCAGTGCTTGCGTTTGGTGTTTTACAACTTTCTTGCGGCAGCGATAGAGGCCGTTTCCGGTTTCCTGTACGGGACTCTCACACCGCCTCCAAACACACTGACAAGTCTGATCGCCGGTCAACACGATTGGACACCGCAGCTTGACGTCCGATTGCCTTTCTCCAAAAGTCGTGAGTCGGTCTCGACTTTTCGCAGTAGGCCCGGTGCGTTTTCTTTCTTTTTTTGCGTGTTCCCCCTGCGGCAAACCTAGCGGCAGCCTAAACGCATTGCCCCCCATTCGAATTGAATGCAAAGTCCTGCGTTTTTTTCCCCCGGTTGGTCTGACAGACGACGCAGGCTGTAGCCATGTTTCCATCCACTTGTCAATCGAATTATCTGAAGTGTCGCTAAAAACATTCATGCGAATAACGCCGGGGAAAGTGTGTTTCCATCCAACGGCTTTAAAGCGAATAAAATCCTGCGCGTAATGACGTCATATTGCTGTTTTGCGGTCATATCGGTACATGGAATAGATTTGAGACATTTTAAGGGGGTTTCCATTCATTTTCACACCGAATCGCACAACATTCAAGCTAACGTTTGCGAACAAAGTCTGCCCGCCAAAATGGATCGCGCCGTCTACCTACAAATGATTAATGTTGCACAAGTTGTAATGGTGCTTATGTGCCAGCTGATAGCAACATATCAAGCTATGATAAGACAACAGCGACGCTATCACTGCTGTGATGATGCAGATGCGAGTCCTTGATAAATAATGGCATTTCTTCAATTTATATATATATATATTCCATGAGGCATTTTTTTCATTTGATATTACTTAATTTGCATAAAAACTTAGTGATATCCTGCTTTCTGTTCCACCTTTTTTTTAATTTTTTTTTATCAGCAACAATCACTCGTCGCAGTCTATCATGAGAGTTGTTCATGCTGGTCAGAGTCCTGTGCCCTCCCCCGCAGCAGAAATGGGTCACCGCATCTCATTCAATTATTCATCACCCCTCAGTTTGCACGTCATCGGCATCTTGTCGAGGCTTTACATCCAGCTGGATTCAAGAGCTGGGGGGTGGGGGTGGGGGGCAAGGACACTTAATATATATTATTTACTGTTATAAGTTTAGCTTTAATAAAACTCCATGAAGCATTCAAATATACCTTAACACCGCCATCTTCAGACCATGACACCAAATGCACAGTTTGGGGCGTGCGTCAGAAACCATAAAATGTCTACGTATAAGTTTTGTTGATGTGACGTCTTTGTTCAACGTTAACAGAAACTATGTTCATTTGTTCAGGGAACTGATGAGTTTAAAGGGTAACTTTTGGTTTCTTTTCAACCTGGACCCTATTTCCCCATGCATCCGTGTCTAATAGACTGATGTGAACAAAGACCTTTTTAAAAGTGGTCCAGTACGCCGCGATCCGAGCTGCAATGTGGTGCACAGGGAAAGTAAAAACAAATCGCTCAAATGTTCTCAATGCTTCGGTTAACATTTAGGGACCGTCATTATGCTACCGTTGAAGTGTGGTGATATTTTGAGCCTTTTTAGTGGTACAAAATAGCGATTTGTTTTTACTTTCCCTGTGCCCCGAATACTAGCGTTGTAAGCTAATCAGCGGTCCGCGCTAGCTTGTTTCAAGCTACAAACACATTCGATTAGCATGAAAACATGTCCCAGAGAGCGATCGAGTGGGTAGACATCTGTTATTTACCCCTAGGTTTGTTTTGCGCCGGAATTGTCCTTTAACACCCCCGCCCTGGTATTACAGCCCCCATAGGGAACAAGCTGAGACAGAACAGGGTGACAGCTTGGGTGAGAGTTGGGACATATGAGAGCTGACTAGGGAGCTGAATCCAGACCCCGGGCCCCGCCACCCCTGGCTTGAATCCATCACATCCGCTCCTCCCCGGGCTTATTTATAGAGCTCGGCGTCACAGAGGCAAGCACGTGAGCGGGCGGGCGGAGTGTAGCGTGTGTTTCCTCTGCAGGCATCCCATGCTACAGGGATTAGACGGCACACGGCTTGTAAAGAGAGAGCTGAGACGCAAATCTCTCCGAGGCACAGCTTCTACCACACCGCCTTTTTATTATGGGAAGTTGTGTGTTTTGTAGGGCTGTCAAATGCTTACATTTTCTTAATCGCGATTAATCGTTGAATTTCTATAGTTAATCGCGATTAATCACATGTTTTATCACATGATTAAAATTCTATTATTTTATAAGTACATATTAACAATGGAAAGCAATTGTTACCAGTGTATCTTGATTGGGAATCAAATGAATGCAAAGAAAGTGACTTTATGAACTTGATTTGTTTATTATATTTATATCTATATATTTAATCTAGTCACACATTTGAATTTAACAACAACTTTGAATGCACCACAAAGCTGTAAATTACCAGTTTCATTGAATGCACCGTTTGTGTTTTTCCCGACAACAGCAGATTGTTACATCCCGGTGTCGGAATCCTCTACAGTGAAATACAGTCACACTTTACACCGTTTAGCGTTAGCTGTCAGCATTGTAACCGTGTTTAATCCAGCTACTAGCTAGCGGTAGGCTAACGTTAGCTGCTGTCGAGTATAGTGTTAACTAGCGTCACGTGCCGCGATGTTTCTGTTTCCTGTAACGTCCGTTTTCAGAGCATCAGAGAGTGCAGGTATATCAGTGGCACCGGAATCAGTGGCACCGGAATCCGCGTTGCTATGTGTGATGTGTTACGAGGAAGTACGGCAAAATAGTAGCCTGTTGGGCACGACGCAAAGCCGAGAGAAGTTAAAATAAATTAATAAATGGCGGCATGCGATTAATACGATTTTAAAAAAAATATAAAAATGCTGACAGCCCTAGTGTTTTGTGGACAAAATCTAGAAAGCCCTGACAACATTTGGGAGAAAGAACGATGGAGTGAGGACCTGTACTGTACAAATGGTTCAAATGTGTGTGTGTGTGTGTGTGTGTGTGTGTTGTTTTCTGCTGTTTATTCTAACCCCCACGCATTTGGGAAACCAGGAAAAATGTCGCTGCAGTGAAAGATCGACACAGTCGACTGCAAAACAAAATGAAATGATAATCATTTCCAACATTCTTTCATTGAACAAATTGAAAATGAAAGCCACCACTTAAAAAAAGAATGACGGTAACATTTTAACGTGCAGTTTTCAATGGATTTTTTCTTTCAACTAACACAAAATGTGTGTCTATCGCGATATGTTGCAACCTTTCGCGATGTGTATATTGCGCCAGTTGATATCGCGATGACGATGAAACAAAACTATATATTGTGCAGCCCTAGCACTGATCCAGAAACGCCAACGGGTTCCCAAAAGACAGCACTACTAGTTCAATGATCGATTAATCCAGTAGCAGATGTCTCACAGTGGCAGCTGGTGTGTGAAGAGCTGGACCAGTTGAGCTTGCAAGATTTATGACACAGAAGAGTCTAAAGCCAGTGGGATGATTCGTTTTTATCAGATACGTTTAGGAACCGAGACGCCCCAACTTCAGAATAACTTCCTGTCTCTGTGTCCCTTCGGTTTGTCTACTGCCACGCCTCACTAGCGGCAGGTCCTGGGTGCAACGATTCCAGTGGGAGAAGTGAACACAGATTATGAGCGATTCTTTCGCCCTGTAGTCACCAAAGTAAATATTGGACCCGTTCTTCACAAGCCACATATCTCCCAGAACCATCTGACAAAAAAATGGCAATTTTCAGACGGACACACCAGGAGAAAGTTAACTTTGTTCGAGCCCTGTTTCTCAGGAACCAACTCTTGCAAGATCTGGCGACACAGATACGATAACGTCGACTAACGTTTACAAAAGCCGTAACAAAAATAATTTTCGCAAATGCTAGATATGGCTTTTAGCTGTGTAAATATCTAACGTTGGCAAAAAGAAAATGTAAATAAATTATGCAAATATAACATCCGTCCACACGAAGGTTCAATACATTTTCAAGTGAGGACACGTCCGTTTAGGAGACAGGAAGTGTGTACGGTTTCATACCATTGGGGCAGCGTGAAACCTGCTATCTTTAGTTATAGATAGGGCTGCACAATAAATCGCAATTTTATCGGAATCGCAATATGGACTAGTGCGTTATCCAAATCGCATGCGGGCGCAATATTTCTTAAAGGCAAAATATGCGTAAGCATTGTGGGGCTGCAGAGACATCCCAGCCTACAAATCCTATCCTACAGACTAAGAAAACATCTTTGTTTGGTACAGATTCTTGCAAAAATAATTAAATTTTTTCAATTTTAAATATTTTTAAATGAGAATAAAGATACAATAAATGATCATTCCCTCCAAAATCGGGAATTGTATCCCAGTTGCAATATCAGTCAAAATAACCGCAATTAGATATGTTCCTTATATCAGGTAGTCCTACATTTTTGGGTTTTATGCAAAGTCTTTAACATTAAAACATCAAACAAGTGAGCCACAGTGTTTGTTTGGAGAAATAAGTGCCTATCCAGAACACACAGAAACCAAGTTATTCCCACCTTCAACTGCGTCCTTGTTATTAGTGGTGCGACGGACAATAGTTGATGCGTGGTCCGTATGGATCAACACGGTACGGAATGCATCCGAACCTGCGGATTATTTGCAAAGTTTAACCATAGTGTGAAATCAATTTTGACTGTCGCTGTTACTTGAAGTAGGCTGATAAATCTCTATGGAAAGTTGTCGTATAAAAGGTACAGGCAACGCAATTTCAGCGGCAGTTGGTAGTTGATGTACCCGAGAATAGGGTGCTTAAAGCAAGCATCGCTGCATGTGACGCTAGTTAACACTAACGTTAACACTTGGCAGCAGGTAACGTTAGCCTACTGTTAACTAGTAACTGGTTTTAACGCGTTTAAAATGCTGCCAACTAAACGGTTTAAAAGTGTGACTGTATTTCATTCTAGAGGATTCCAACCCCGGGACGTACAACAGTCTGCAGCTAAAGACACAAACTAGCTGCACTATACGGCCACTGCCTGCCGTTGTCGGAAAAACAACACAGACGGGACTAAATGGTGCGTTTACTTGAAACTGGTAAACCTCGTGATGCATTCAGTTATTATAAAATACCCTTTTCTCATCTGTTTTTGTCGTTTAACAGCAATTTACTGGTGGAAAAAGTTATTATTGTTGTAAGTTAATACTAGTGATGGACTGAAATGAAAATTCTGGGCCGAAACCTAAAATTTAGGATGCACTGGGCCGGAAACCGAAAATGAAAATTTTTTAAACCCATTTTAAAATAGTTTCTTTTTTGTATATTTGTATTGTGTATATTTTTTAAGTGATTTAACGAATTTAATGAATCTAAATTGATAAACTACAAACCAATAAAATGATCACTTTTATTGAAAGTAGCACACCAAAATTTTATATATATATATATATATATATATATATATATATATAAATGCAATATTAAATATATTATTCTTCATTCAGTTCTGTAACTGATATTTTTGTACCAATTACCCAAATAATGGAGAGTTCTAAGGCAATGAATTATTTTCTCTGTAATGCCACGTGCTTTAGCACTATCATTTGCAAATTTCTTAGCCTTTTCAAAGACTGCAGCGACCAATGGTTTTGGTGTGCTAGTTGGGGTACTTTTTTAAGCGTGGTTGTTTTGATGTACTCTGCATATTCAATTGGATTTTGTGTTTTCTGGTGGTGTATCAAACCCGACGTGGAAAAGTTTTTGGCACCGTTCCCCCTCTTGAAATCGGTCTGCTGAACAAACACTGCAGATCGCAAATTTGATGTCCTGGTCAGAAACTTTGAAGTCATTACACACTGCTGACATGATCGGCCTTTGCTGGGTAGCGCCGTGGTAACGGCTAGATCAACTGAGAGGGAAATCTGAGCACTGAGGGGTGGAGAGGCATATATTTTCGGCCGTTTTTCTCTTTTCAGCCGAAAGTTTTCGGTGGCCGACATTTCGGTGCATCCCTAGTTGACAAATGTTTAAATAAATCATTTGTGTGCTAATCCTTGTCTAGCTACCACCAGACCAAGCTTAATCCTTTCAGATTGAACATCAGTCTGGGGAGTCTGCTCTGTATTTTCTACTGCACAAGAGGCATGATCAACGGGCATAGTTCAAATGACTCTGTACGCAATTGGATAGTCCTTCAACCAATCAGACCAACGATCTGGGTGACATAGCGGCATCAACGGGTTGCTGCGCTTCGGTGGCCGCCATGTTGAATGTAAACAAAAGGCTGCTTGGTCGCTTCTCTATCGCTTTGAAATCAAATCGCTGGCAGATCGGGCTGGGTTTACCCAGTCCATGCTGCTCCGAGAATTGATCCGATCCATGACGGCAAAACCGAACCGTGAGTTTTGTGATCCGTCGCACCACTACCGGTTATGGGCTGTCTGACTGGGTTGTCTTGTCTCCTCTCTCAGGTGTGTCCAGAGCAACATTGTTCTGCTCACCCAGGCGTTCAGGAAGAAGTTTGTCATCCCAGACTTCCAGTCCTTCTGCGCCCACATGGACGAGCTCTATGTCAAAGCCAAAAACATGTCCGGAGGGCAGGTGAGTGAGGGCTGCAGACGACCGTTACAAACTCGTGCATCACTACACGTGTTTCCGTTTTTTTGCGGTATTAAGTAAATGAAAGACTGGAAATTCTGCCGGATGTATGTATTTTCCATTTCCTTCTGCTTTCCTTGTGTTGGAATTTTAACCTCCGGTGGATTTGTGAGGACTCTGGTTAACTGCTCCTCAGATCTCTGCAGGGTAAATCCAGACAGCTAGCTAGACTATCTGTCCAATCTGAGTTTTCTCTCGCTCCGTGCCGAACTTGGCGCATTGGATGGTCTGGCGAAGCGAGACTATTACGCACAGGTTTGTACTGGCTTTTAAGCCGTTGGATGGAAACACACGTTCACCGGCTTGATTCGCATGAATGTTTTTAGCGGAACTTCCGATAATTCGATTGACAAAGTGGATGGAAACATACGCTCCTGCCAATATTTGGAACTATTGTGTGCCGTGTAAACCAGCCACGAAACCTGAATGTAAAAGCTGTGTGATTTCATGCTGTAGGTGGCCGACTACATTCCCCAGCTGGCCCGCTTCAGCCCAGACCTGTGGGCCGTCGCTCTGTGCACTGTCGACGGACAGAGGTAATATTGAAATGCTTATTATTCGTGCTGTTATTCTTCACCTGTATGTAATGTACAATGGCTATCTGAGCTGTAATTTATATCATCAAAACTAAATGATGGTGTCTGAGTTTGAATAGCTGAGTGGGGAAAAAGACTAAGCACGTTGGCGGATAATGTGTCAACTGCTATCGAAATTTATATCGGGATTACGATTTTGGTTCCCAACGATCACAAAAACAAAGTAATCGAGAAAAAGACTATTTTGCACATTATTTTCTTATTTTTTCTTGTGCTTTCAATTTATGCCACATATTTCCAAAAGTCAATGAATAATCCTGTAAAATAATCCTGATTTTTAATATTAAGCAAAACAATCGATTAGGATTTTCTTCCATAATCGAATGCTAAAGTATCTGTTTTAGATCAGACTGATACCAAACCACACGCAGGTTAAAGTCAAAGTCAAAAGCAGAAAATGCATACCGAAATAAATAAGCCCGTGCCGTGTCTCTTTCTCAGGCACACTGTCGGCGACACCAAGGTTCCTTTCTGTCTACAGTCTTGTGTGAAGCCGCTGAAATACGCCATCGCCGTGCACGACCACGGCACGGAGTACGTGCACCGCTTCATCGGCAAAGAGCCCAGCGGCCTGCGCTTCAACAAGCTCTTCCTGAACGAGGAAGGTGAGGAAGCAACCACTCCATGTACCCCATCTCACACACACACACACACTCGCACACTCAGTTATATATGTATGTGCTTTCCATGGGCAAAAAGGAAAAAAAAACACCATAGATTTGTCGTACTGCACATTGCTGCAGCTCCTCTTTTCACCCTGTGTGTTGAGCTCTCTGTTTTAGCTACAGAGTGAGACCTCTCACTTCTGTTACCTCTTTGTTGGGAGTCGCACATGTGCAGTAGCTAGGTAAGGACTACTAGCCAGTCAGAAGCAGAGTATGAGGGCGTGTCCTGACAGTACCTAGGTAAGGACTACTAGCCAGTCAGAAGCAGAGTATGAGGGCGTGCCCTGACAGTACCTAGGTAAGGACTACTACCCAGTCAGAAGCAGAGTATGAGGGCGTGCCATGCTAGCAGCTAAGCGAGCATTATAACGTGTGTTCCAAAGTGACCACGTTTGTCTCTGAAGTAAAGGCTGGACTACAATAGAGCTGTTTGGAGCAGTTTGTGAACAGTGTTTTCTGTTGGAGATGGAAAGTCCCTTTGGGGTGGGCTTTGGGGTTTTTCACTTTGTAAACTTATAACGTGCACAAAAAAGATATATAACACAGTAAAGGAAAGGGGAAAAGCCCAAAAGCATAATATGAGCATAATATGAGAAATTAAAAGGGTAAACTACTAGGTTCCTGAAACAGTCATGAACGTGCATTGTGGAAGTAGCCTACGTGCTAACGCTGCTGCAGTAATGGCTCAACCAACTCCTTCTTGTCGGTTATTGGCTCTGTTTGTTATGTTTGGTGGTGCAGGTTGGCGCTGTTTGTTTTTGTTGCTGTTTGTGGAGCCTGGGCTTTACAATGTGTTCAGGGGACAGGCAGCTAGCACATAGTGAGGAGATGTCTGCTGTATGTGACAAGAAATATAGCCTAAAAAACGCGTGACATCGCTTAGAACACCTTTTTAAAATGCAGTTTTCTACTGATATTTATATAAATCTGAGTGTCTTTCGCGATACGTCGCAGCCTTTTGGCGATATGTTTATTTGGCCAGATAATATTGCGATGATGATGATGATGATTTTAAAAAAAGAAATAAAAAATGATTTATTTTGCAGCCCTACTGCACACTATATAACATTGTGGACCTCGTTATGTTGATGTTCAGTGAGAGGATCATTCTGCTGTGTTTTGACCTCCGGCGTAAAATGTTCCTGAATGTCCTTTGTTTTACATCATACTTTTATTTATTTATTTATATATATATATATATATATATAATATAAATAAAACACATTTTATAAATGTGTTTCTAAGTTAATTAGTAAGTTGATCTTCCTTTTTCTCTGCGTCAGATAAACCACACAACCCCATGGTTAATGCCGGCGCTATTGTCTGTACCTCCCTCATCAAGGTAAGCTGCATTTAAACCATAAATGATTATATGATAAAGTATATTTACTTTGGCAAATGACCAGCTCAAATACACAAGTTTTCTTTTTTTGGTGAGGATGCTGTAGGTGATGTAATAGTTAGTACAGTAATCCTGAAAGGTGCTGTAGGTAGGATTGCGAAGATCCAGGACTTAGCCAAAAAATGTGAACATCGACAACTTCTTAGTCCCCCCCCTTTCTGCTAAAGCCCAAAACGTTCTCCTAAGCCCCTCTCCCCACAAGGGAGAATGAATGCGTGTGCATGAGCAGTGATTGACACGCAGTTAGACACCCCGCCCCCTGGCCCTGATTGGTGCATCTGAACAGGGTGGATTTTTGCAAATCGTGCTACAGGCTGTAGGTGGCGCCAGAGGAGACGGATGTTAAATGACCTGCTTCATGTAGTTCTACTGGAACATAGGGTCAGTTTCAGCAAATATGACAGAAAGGTAGTTTCATAAGTCTTACCTACTGCACCTTTTTAAATGTAGATTGCAGATTGGGAGCAGTTTGTTTCTTTTCATGTCAGGATTTTCTGAATTTCTAACTGCAGCTACAAAGTCACATCCACAAGAGAAGTTGTGTCAAATAGAATTATAATCGTCCCGTTTCCGACGGATTACCGTATACGGGGAGATTAAGGTTAAAGATAATCACGGGGAAAGGGAATGTGTTTGAAAGCAGCATCGCTCTGATACACAGACACTATTTTTTTTCAGTCCACTTGAAGGGAATCATTTACAGGGACATAAATAGTATAGATGCAGTAAATCCATATACAAAATCATGGGCTATTGGCATACAGCAGGTCTTTATAATATTAAGCATACACACACACGGTTTACAGAGTGGTTGGAGATGGAGGGCAGCTTTAATCAGAAACTGCTCTTCTGCCTGTTTCATTACATATCCTCCTCTGACCCTCAGACACCTCTCTGTTAGACACACAAGAGCACCACCTGCCAATTTCGATTAAAAAAATAAAACCATAGTGCAAAAGCTGATCTACTCTCTCTTCACACTGGGCTGCAGGCAATTTGCTTTCTAATCCCATTCAGCAACAACATATTGAACGGAAAAATCTTACTTTTGTTGTGTTTTGCGGAGCTAAAAGGACAGTTCAGATGTTTTGAAGTGTGTCTGAGCTACTTCTCCACAGTCAGTGTATTGGCTACAGTCGATGGCCGGTTGGCACGCCCCCAGTTTTGGAGCAGCAGGCAGGGGAACCGACACGGAGGCTAAGCGACGTACTGCCGTGGACGGTGGCAGCAGCCAAACACGTTTTAGACACCTAAAAATATCGATATCCGTTTTGAAAGCGAACTATTATGTTTTTTTTCCGTATTTTCTGACATATCTGTAATGTTAGAATGTCGGATTTTCATGATAAACATGGCCGGAGCAAGTCTGGTCCTATCAGAGTCTGGTCTAGTTCATTTGTACAGTACTTCTTTGAAGGGCGGATACTCTGTTGAAGTTTAAACCCAAAAACGAATTAACAAATAATGCATGAATTACTGTTTTTAATACTGTGATTCTGTTTGTGTTCCAGCAAGGGGCAAGCAACGCTGAGAAATTTGACTATGTGAGTATCCCTGTGCTGTTGTGAGCGTCTTTCTTAATGTCGTCGTTAAACACGTTCTGGAAAATAAGTTTCCAAACTGAAGTGCAAAACGGTTCCTTTTAAAGTCCAAATGGACAGTTGTTTTCATTATGGATTCATTTTCTGAATCAATTCTAATAAAAACGTGACCTAATCTGTGACTTGGTTATTTCAAGAAGTTGTCGATTAATGTTCTGTTGATGAAGATGACCGTCAACAGTAACGTCACCTAAGCCAGTGTTTTTTTTTAGAAGTGGGGGCAGGTCTGTCCGAACAGTAACACACCGAAGTTTACAAGAATTTGCCCAAATTTCAAGATTTGTGGCAAACTAAGAAACAGTTAGACTACTATTTTTAAAAGGCAACCGCGACTATTGTGCGTCTGCCCTATTTCTGATAGCGTGGCGGAAGACATTTTGCCACGGCGCACCGCCACAATAAAATCAACATAGAGGAAACACTGTAAGCATTCACCGTAAATCTGCTGCTCTGCAGGTCATGAACTTTATGAACAAACTGGCAGGAAACGAGTACGTGGGCTTCAGCAACGCCACGTGAGTACAACACATCACTACAGACGTGTACTGAACAGTGTTATTGATTTATCATATAAAATGACTGTTGCAAACAAAGTGCAGGGTTCAACAATAAGGGTTGCCCGATGGCCCCGAGCAAGTCAAATCAACACTGTTCTGCTCTTCTACCTCATGTATATTTCAATCTTGCAATTACAATATTGTTATTAATATATTACCATTGCACTGAACTGTCTTGCACTATACACTCACCTAAAGGATTATTAGGAACACCCTACTAATACCGTGTTTGACCCCCTTTCGCCTTCAGAACTGCCTTTAATTCTTCGTGGCATTGATTCAACAAGGTGCTGGAAGCATTCTTTAGAAATGTTGGGCCGTATTGATAGGATAGCATCTTGCAGTTGATGGAGATTTGTGGGATGCACAATCCAGGGCACGAAGCTCCCGTTCCACCACATCCCAAAGATGTTCTATTGGGTTGAGATCTGGTACCATGAACTCATTGTCATGTTCAAGAAACCAGTTTGAAATGATTCAAGCTTTGTGACATGGTGCATTATCCTGCTGGAAGTAGCCATGGGTACATGGTGCTCATGAAGGGATGGACATGGTCAGAAACAATGCTCAGGTAGACTGTGGCATTTAAACGATGCCCAATTGGTACTAAGGGGCCTAAAGTGTGCCAAGAAAACATCTCCCACACCATTACACCACCACCACCACCACCACCAGCCTGCCCAGTGGTAACAAGGCATGACGGATCCATGTTCTCATTCTGTTTACGCCAAATTCTGACTCTACCATCTGAATGTCTCAACAGAAATCGAGACTCACCAGACCAGACAATATTTTTACAGTCTTCAACTGTCCAATTTTGGTGAGCTCGTGCAAATTTTCCTATTTTTAGTGGAGATGAGTGGTACCCGGTGGGGTCTTCTGCTGGTGTAGCCCACCCGCCTCAAGGTTGTGCGTGTTGTGGCTTCACAAATGCTTTGCTGCATGCCTCGGTTGTAACGGGTGGTTATTTGAGTCAAAGTTGATCTTCTATCACCTAGAATCAGTCGGCCCATTCTCCTCTGACCTCTAGCATCAACAAGGCATTTTCGCCCAGAGGATTGCCGCACACTGGATGTTTTTCCTTTTTCAGACCATTCTTTGTAAACCCTAGAAATGGTTGCGTGTGAAAACCCCAGTAACTGAGCAGATTGTGAAATAACTCAGACCAGCCCGTCTGGCACCAACAACCATGCCACGCTCAAAGTTGCTTAGATCACCTCTCTTTCCCATTCTGACATTCAGTTCGGAGTTCAGGAGATTGTCTAGACCTGGATCACACCCCTACATGCATTGAAGCAGCTGCCATGTGATTGGTTGATTAGATAAATGCATTAACGAGAAATCTTACAGGTGTTCCTAATAATCCTTTAGGTGAGTGTATTTATATTTAAATCTTAAGTCTCAGACCATACTGATATTGCATCTTTCTTCCCTCTCTTCAATTGTCAATTGTTATTGTATATTTCTTGTAAAGCTGTAAATTCTATTGTATTGTTATACTATATACTTAACAGTATTTTTTTGTTATATATTTGTTACGGTCCCTTCTGTTTTTATTCTTTATATGTTAAGCGAGAGTTGTACTTTGTACTCAAATTCCTTGTTTGATTACGCAAACCTGGCCAATAAAGCTGATTTCTGATTCTGAAAACGCCACGTTGGGCCAGTAAATATAATAACCCGGTTGCCCATCCGGGCATCATCGTATCATAAATGACATTATCGTTCTCTTGCCCACGTCTGAGAATGCTTGTTGAATTGATATGAATGTGCTGTTGGCCAATCAAGAATTGAGTAGGCGCTTGACGCTTTTGCAATTTTTATGCTTATGTTTTTGACCTTGGCTGGAACGTGGTTTGTTGTGTTTTGGTGCACAGTCTTGTGCCCCTAGTGTTCGTTAACGAACCCTGTGTTGTCTCCCGAGACCGGGCTTTTTCACGGTGTGTTCAGGGGGCAGGCAGCTAGCGGATCAAGGAGCGACGCCTACGAATTGAGACACAAATGAAATCGCGCTGAAACCATGCCAGGAACTCCTAGTGCACCTTAAACGTTGAACCCCGAACCGAATAAAGAAGGAAACGTCTCCGTCACGCGCTGACTCATGCTGTTTCCCTGTCTGTGTGTCCCAGTTTCCAGTCGGAGCGCGAGTCTGGAGACAGAAACTTTGCCATCGGCTACTACCTGAAGGAGAAGAAGGTAAGGTCGTGTAGAGCTGAGAGCGAGAAACCTCCTCACGGTGCAGCCAGACTGTTATATTTTTTAGTATTCTCGCTCACATAAGTCACAATCATATTTACCCAGAGCCAGTCCTAAACAGTTTGGGGCCCTAGTCAAGAAGTCGGCTGTTTTTGTCTCTTTTTTGACTCTTTACAACATTGCTGTGTGATTTTCTTTTTACCTACATTTCCATCTTTAACTTTTCTTTACTCAGTTGGACTGCGGGCACCACTTGCTTTTGCCTATACTGCCTATGCCACGGGCCGGCCCTGCATTTACTTCTTATTTTTGGTCCACTGTACCCGTGTAAACTGATCTGAACATGCAGAGCGATACTTTTGTTGTTGTCATACACTTAACATTTGTGTTGTTGTTGTTTTTGCAAAGTAAACATGTTCTCATTAACTCTATTTTACATGTGATGTTCTCCTTAACTTGTAGCTGTAAGATACGCCATACTTTCTGCATCATTATGTAATTTTGCCCTTTAAAGTGACTAGTGCAGTTCCTATTTTGAGAGCGTGCCTGTTCAAAACGGGCTGATTGCTTGCTTCCCAGTCATTTTTCCCCCCCCACAACTTTATCTTACTATAAGCACGGTTAAATCGGGCTCGGCTGCGGCTCATCTAGAGATTCAGCGTGTCCCCTTTTTTTCCGACTAGCCGTCACACATCTAGGTAGCGATGGGGGGGGGGGAACGGGGAACCCCGGCTTAGCCTGCTGGGGAAGCCGATACAGCTCATTACAACATTTCTGTGCGATTTTTACCTACATTTACATCTTATTATCTTTAACTTTTCTTTATAAAAAGAATGCCTCTATAATCCGAACAATACCGGCATATCCCACATGTCATAACCCGTGTGTTGTCTTCCCGTTTTCTAAATGTCTATATCAGAAACATGGGTTTCTTTTTGACTACCTGATTTTGATTGCTCAAAAACAACACAGATGATTCCATACGAAGCGCTTCGCAAGTACAACAACAGATCGGAACTCTACTTTCATTGCATTTTGGGTGTTTTTTATTAAATTTTTCAGCACTTGAAATGTTTTTTTAAAATGTTTCGAAACAGTATCCTCACTGAACGTTGACATACACTCTTCTGTGATGATCCTTCCTTTAATATTAGTCTAAATAATTCATAATTTCTGCTTTTTTATATATATAACATATTTAACTAAAATAAAAAGAATTAGATATGATCTCCTATAAATGAGGATTATTATTGACCATGAATTCCAAAAATAATTGTAGAAGTGGTGGTAGTAAGTTGGTGTTAGTGGTGTTTATACATGGTAGTGGAAAGAAGCATTAAAGGTCCAGTGTGTAATGTGTTTAGTTCACAAACTTGTCCTTTTTCATGAATAGTGACCACCACCATCAATTCCAAGTATTCCTATTGGCTTGAAATTTGACATTTGCGTTTGCATGAACTGGGGTAGACGCTCCATATCCATGAGCCATCTTGAAATGCGTTAATACATACAGGACATACTGCTCCGCTTTTCGTGTTTTCGCTGTCACGTGATAAACTCACAGGTGCTGCTAACGCTGCTAACGAGTATCGTAGCTTCCCGGCACCGGGCAAGTTTGAAGAAGGAAACATGGAGGACCACACGTATTCAAAATCCAAATTTCAGGAACAGGAGTTTTCTTCTTCGCCCAGAAAAAAGGAAAAAGGATATTAAAAAGAGCAAGAGACCGGCTTTTTGAAGCGCAAAAAAAACAACATTGGCAAACGTGTCGAAAAAGAGACCCTAGAGAAAGGGTTTTCAGTTTTGAGCCAGGAGGACGACGCATGTCGAATGGAAGACAACACAAGGGTTAATCGGCCTTATTCAGAATATCCAAACAGAAAATGCTGTTCACTTGACCTGAATCTAAATCGGAATAATGTCACATTCTGAGTAATAGTGGAATATTAGTGTGCATGTACTGTAAACCTACTGAATGTTGTCGTTCTTTCAGTGTTTTCCAGAGGGGACAGACATGACCTCCATCCTCGACTTCTACTTCCAGGTAAACGGAGCTTAGATGGGGGGGGGAAAGGGGGTGTTATTTCTTCCACTACTGAACTGTTTAAACGTGCAACAAGTAGCTAAAGCTGCAGAAGCCCATTCGTGTCATCTTGGGTATTTAAAATGTCATTTAATTTGACGATCGCAAGCGAAACGGCTACATTTCGCCGTGTAACCTGTTTCAAGTCAACCGTGGATATTTCTTAATAGTTTAATCAAGTCAGACCTTTATTCTTTGAGGGCTCCTAAAAAGCTTTGTGCCTGGGAGAGATGTGTATGATGTGCTTATGGTGTTGTCATTTATACGCGTTTGTTTGGTTTATGGTAGGGCTGAACGATTTGAAGAAAAAATCGATTTAAAAATTTTTATTTAGCAATACTGTATCGATTTTCAAAAACGCAATATCGATTTTTCTTTTTTTTTACGTGCAAAAATATTCATGTAAGACAGTGATTCACATTTATGTTGTGTTTAAACCTGCTGCCGCTAGATGGCTATGCTGAGACGCACCACTAGTGTCCTTGCCTAGCAGTGCCTAACGGTGCCTTACGGTGCCTGACTTTTTGCTAGAAGCTAACAATGTAGCTATGGCTGAACTTTGGTCTACTTTAGCATATAAACATTAGCTCACTAAGAACCTGGGAACCACAATCCCAAACTGGCAGTTTGATTTTCTGTGTACTGAATTGTTATGAATTGGCAGCAATAAGTGCTTTTCTTTTAATAAGCGTTGAGCATTGAACAGTCAAACACAGGACATTTATCACAAAAGCTAAAGTTATAATAATAATAATAATAATAATTAAAAAAAAAAATTCCAATGAAAGATATCCGTACTTTCCTGTAAACCAAAATTTCTGATCTGGTTCAATTCAGTTTTATTTATAGTATCAAATCATAACAAGAGTTATCTCAGGACACTTTACAGATAGAGTAGGTCTAGACCACACTCTATAATTTACAAAGACCCAACAATTCCAGTAATTCCCCCAAGACAATGGAACTATGACTAGAAATAGTAGTTGTAGTAGTTCATGGCGTAGCAGGGCACTGCAGGACGTAGCAGGGTGTTACAGGACGTAGCAGGGCACTGCAGGGCGTAGCAGAACGTAGCAGGGCGTAGCAGGGCACTGCAGAGTGTAGCAGGGCATAGCAGGGCGCGAAGCAGGACCACGGCGACAGCTGCAACCATGATTTAGGTGCCACCCTAATCCGAGGAAAACTGCTGGGCGAAAAGAACATGAGGACTCAGTTCAATAGCAGCATCTAAATATTACACCTTCTACAATCATGTTAAATAAAGTTATACAAAATAAATAAACAATCCACTGAAAATGTGGGCATTTTAGGCCTTTACAGCTGAAGACATGAAAGGGGAGAGAAAGAGGGAATGACATGCAGCAAAGGGCCGCAGGGCGGAGTTCAACCGGTGCCCGCTGCATCGAGGCGAGGGGGTTCATGTTGCAAATTGTATGTTTTTTTTGTATGATATTAAAAAAAGAGAACTTGTTAATCACAAAATAAATTTGTTTATGTACCTTATGATCTTCCCCATGTCAGTTGTGTTCCATTGAGGTGACCTGCGAGAGCGCCAGCGTCATGGCGGCGACTCTGGCCAACGGCGGCTTCTGTCCAATCACAGGAGAGCGCGTGCTGAGCCCCGAGTCGGTGCGAGACACTCTGAGTCTGATGCATTCCTGCGGCATGTACGACTTCTCCGGGCAGTTCGCTTTCCACGTCAGTATCTCGTTTGTCAAACCCGAGCTCCTTTTTCGGGTGGGGGGAAAATGCGTTTCAACACATCGTCCTCCTCCCTCCTTCCGTTTCAGGTCGGTCTGCCGGCTAAATCTGGCGTCGCCGGTGGCATTCTGCTGGTTGTTCCAAACGTGATGGGCATCATGTGTTGGTCTCCACCGCTCGACAAGCTGGGAAACAGCGTCAGAGGCATCCAGTTCTGCACGGTAAGGGTTAGGTAAAGGTTTTTTTTATTTAACCTTTATTTAACCAGGTTAGTCTCATTGAGATGCAAAATCTCTTTTTCAATAGGCTATATTAGCCCTCCTACACAATCTGGACTGTGGTCATAACATCTGCTTGTTATTACCTGTTATATATTGTTCTTAAAGTATATCATTTCTTTTCTTGTTTGTCAAGCAATTCTATTATGTTCACCTTCTTGTCTTTTCATAGTCATAGTTAATATTTAATAATAAAGCTATTGCACTGTTCAATCCCTGCACTGATCACTTTTGCACTACCACCATTGCACACACTCGACCACAGCACGTTATCGTGGTCATTGCATCACATGGTCAGTCCATACCAGACCTTTTTAATCACTTCACAAATTGTTAAATCTTTAAATTTCTGCGAGTGATTTTTATGTATGTGAGATATATGTGTATATGTGCGTTTGTTGTGTTATGGTTGTCTAAGCTACTGGATGCCTACAATTTCCCTCGGGATGAATAAAGTATCTATCTAAAAGAACCACTGGACAGGATGGTTGCCCTGGCCTCTCTCCTGGAAAGGAAGAAAGAAAGAAATGCCCCGGTGTCACAATACAAAAATCTATTCCAACGTTTAAATACATTTTTATTTAAAAAAAATTTTAAATTAACTTTCCCTTGCGGCTAAAAAGTACACATACCATTAAAAAGTTAATAAAATAAGTGCCAAAGGTAAAAAGTGCTTAAGGTGCTTAAAACAATAAATGATGATAAATAACAATATATAATATTCACACCAGGAAAGGAAGGATTTAAAACCGATCATGGAGTAAACTTTTAGTCACGCATAAAACCGATGGTGTGTGTGTTATTGTTTTTAAAGTGTCGAGGCAAGCAATTCACTATGTAATAATAATAGTTATTATAAATATAAAGGATAAAAAAATAAGATTTACAATAAAAATGATTGAAAATAGACCGTTTTTTTTTGTTTTTTTGTTTCTTGATTATGCGGCACGTCTTCTTAAAAAATGCGGGAATATTTATGCAATTGAAATGGCTTCATCGCGGGGTTTGCAGCTTTTCGATGACGTTCACGTCGCGTAATTACACCACGTCATAACGTTCCCATGGCAACAGGGGAAAACTGCTGCTCTTGTGTGAAGTAAACGCAACATTTTTTATTAATTTTTTTTCAACGAAAATGCGGGGATCATGAAATCATGCAAGCCCCGCATATTTTGCGCGGAAATCGGCAATTTATGCGGCGAAAGTGCGGCGTATTTGAAAAAATGCGCCCCCCCGCATAAATATGCAGACTTTGGCTGATTATGCATAGAATTATGCGATCGCATAATCGCGTTTTTCTGGAGGGACTGAATAGATAAGTCAGAATAAAAATGTGTAAAAGACAAACAAGGCATTTCTAGAATGTTTGTTTATTTGAAAACATAATAAAATGGGACTTAGGAGAAAGGAATAAAAGGAATAACATATTCATCTCTCTGTATGGATAAGGTGCTAAAGAATAGATATATTAAAAACAAATATTAAGACATGAAATAACATTATTTTGAAAGTTGGTAATAAACATAAATATCAAGCAAAGCAATAAAAAATGACAAAAACATCAAGGGTTAGCTAATTAATCTGTGAAAAATATTCTATTGTATCAGTAGCCTAACATGTCCCTTGTTTTTTTTTATGTTTCTTCTGTCCCTTTTTCATAGACTACGTTTTTTTATTTTCTATATGCCACCTTTTCGTTGAATTATTTTTGGAAACCCAACATGCCAAGGCCCTTGAGCGTTTTCTGGGTCTTTTTTCACTTAATTTGTCGTATGTGCTAAAATAAAATAAAATCGAAAAATCTAGTCAAATGTACGCATGTCTTCTTTCAGGACCTGGTTTCCCTCTGTAACTTCCACAACTACGATAACCTGAGACACTTTGCTAAGAAACTGGATCCTCGCAGGGAGGGGGGAGACCAGAGGGTGAGTCCCAGCAACATGCTCCCTTTTTTCAGCTTCTCTCCATCCTCCTTCTCCTCCTCTTAAAGTGCTCATATTATGCTCATTTTCAGGTTCATAATTGTATTTAGAGGTTATATCAGAATAGGTTTACATGGTTTAATTTTTAAAAAAACCACCATATTTTTGTTGTACTGCACATTGCTGCAGCTCCTCTTTTCACCCTGTGTGTTGAGCTCTTTGTTTTAGCTACAGAGTGAGACATCTCACTTCTATTCCATCTTAGTTGGGAGTCGCACATGCTCAGTACCTAGGTAAGGACTACTAGCCAGTCAGAAGCAGAGTATGAGGGCGTGCCCTGACAGTAGCTAGGTAAGGACTACTAGCCAGTCAGAAGCAGAGTATGAGGGCGTGCCCTGACAGTAGCTAGGTAAGGACTACTAGCCAGTCAGAAGCAGAGTATGAGGGCGTGCCCTGACAGTAGCTAGGTAAGGACTACTAGCCAGTCAGAAGCAGAGTATGAGGGCGTGCCCTGACAGTACCTAGGTAAGGACTACTAGCCAGTCAGAAGCAGAGTATGAGGGCGTGCCCTGACAGTACCTAGGTAAGGACTACTAGCCAGTCAGAAGCAGAGTATGAGGGCGTGCCCTGACAGTACCTAGGTAAGGACTACTAGCCAGTCAGAAGCAGAGTATGAGGGAGTGCCACGCTAGCAGCTAGGCGAGCATTATAACGTGTGTTACAAAGTTGTCTCTGAAGTAAAGGCTGGACTACAACAGAGCTGTTTGGAGCAGTTTGTGAACAGTGTTTTCTGTTGGAGATGGTAAGTCCCTTTGGGGTGGACTTTGGGCTTTTTCACTTTATAAACCTATAACGTGCAGAAAAAAGATATATAACACAATAAAGGAAAGGGAAAAAGCATAATATGAACACTTTAAAATCTTTACACTTAGAACATGTTCTGCTGGTTCTCTTGGCTGTAAAGTGTGTCATATCCCCACATGTTCACCTACTACTGTCACTTCTCTCGGTCCTTTTCTTGTGTAGGGATGCACGATGATATCGGCACGACAAAACCCAGAGTTTCCCCTCATCTCAGGGTTAACAAGCTCAGAGTTTTTACTAAACCTGCTTTCTGAAACGGACCCCAGGTGCGATAAAAAAAATTAATCGCGATGCATTTTTTAATGAGCCCAGGCGTAATGCTAGCTAACATTACACAGCAGGTAACGTTAGCCTGCTGTTAGCTAGTAACGCTAGCTTGCTTAAACACGGTTAAAATACTGACAGCTAAACGGTGGAAAGTGTGACTGTATTTCACTGGAAAGGATTCCAACACCGGGATGTACAACAGTCTGCAGCTAAAGACACAGAGGGGGACTCGCTGCACATTGAGACGGCATGGACACTGCCGCTGTCGGAGAGTGTTGCGTTTGTGTCCGGCCCCGTAAGCTTGTGTTGCGTTCAATGTTGTTTTTGTAAATAGGAGACACATCTGCTGTTTTGCACAGTTTATATAAATAAAGGAATATTTTCGTATCGTGAACTTAAATCAAATCGTGAGTTGAGTGTGTGGTTACATCCCTGATTTTCAGCACTTAAAGAGTACAACCCACCTGCAGCTCTCATTATTAGCATTTCCATAAACATGTTCATACACATATGTTCATTCAATGGATATACGGACATTAATACACAATATTTGTAGATCGCGCTGTGCTCGGCAACTCCCCTCGGGCACGTCTCCAAATCTACACGTTGATATCAATAGCAATAATGTAAACCCTGCTACACTCTGTAATGTGCTTCTTGTTGGGTTTCAGGTGAAGTCTGTGATCAATCTGCTGTTTGCTGCCTACACCGGAGACGTCTCCGCCCTCAGGAGGTGAGGCAACTCTTTAGCTCTGTGTGCTAAATGTTCGGACCACCTGCTCTCTTGACACCTCTCTTTAGCCGGTGTCATGGATTTCCTGGGCGCCGATTATTTTTATTTTTACGCATCAAGGAATTTTCAGGGAGACCGTGTGGTGCACTAAGCTCTTTATTCAAAAAAAAAGATCTGAGGTATTTTCTGCAGAACATAACAGGGGACCCTCTTCAGCATTCGTTCCTTTTTATACAGTGGGAGAGTGGACTCCCGCATCGTGCATCAACAACAACAACATCATAGATTTTGTCTCGCTGCGCTTGGAGCTGGGTTTTCACAGGCAGCTCCAACAATTCTGACGGTGCCGGTTGGGGGTGTGATGAACAGTGGCAGTAATAGTCACAATAAAGATAATGCAACAGTGACTACAAATGGTAGTCGTAGTAGTTCATGTCATAGCAGGGCACTGCAGGGCGTTACAGGATGTAGCGTGGCACAGCAGAGCATAGCTGGACGTAGCAGGACGCAGCAGGGTTCAGCAGGACTGCAGCAGGACACCGCAGAGCGTAGCAGGAGGTCTGTCTATCAACCAATGGAGTGGCGCCCAGACATAGCTGCACGTACGCAGAAAACAAGTTACACAAGTTGTAGGACTAGGGTTGGGTAACCTTCACATTTTTACCGGTACTCAGTGTTTCCCATACATACTCAAAGTTTTGAGTGCTTTAGCGACATTGACCTGACTCCCTGAATATGCTGCAGAGACGTCGTCTCGCGCCGCCTCTCTGCTGAGCCCCGTTCACGTAACGGCATCAGTTAAACAGTATTTCACACTATGATGGTTACATTTGCAACTAATCCGCGGTTCACATGCACGCCGAACTGAAGGGGCGGTCCGTTACGCTACTGTAGGTCTATAGGCTATTCAACATCACTGACATCACAACATCACTTCCAAAATGGAAAATATTACACTTCATGATGTTTTGTAGTCACTTAACACTGTTGTATTATTGTACAAATTAGCTACAACAGTAATAGCAGTTACCTTATTTAAGTCACTCATACATTTTTCAATGGGGGGGAAAAAGATACGGTTATGCCCTGTTCATACTAATCAAATGAACTGGACTTTGTTGTCAGATGCGAAAGCCAAGGGCGCTTACTGCGTTATATTCCATTAAATAAAACATGTTGAATTGTTACCTGCAGAATTTAGTATTTTCCTTGACATAAATTAAGATGTGTAAGACGCCTAACGTTAGCTGGTCAGGATATAACATTAGCACGTTATCAGCTGCGTTGTCGAGGTTACCATGCTGTAACGTTAACATTACCTGCTAGCCAATGTCGACGTATGTGCCCCGTGGTGAGGAGCAGAGAGTAACAACGCTGCTTTTCAGGTGTATAATCACGCTAATCACTCTGCCCAAGTAGCAGTGCTTCGCCTTCTGTGGAGAATAGTTCCCAGTAGAGATGTGCACAGGTACGGGCTATTTTTGCCTGGGCAACTGCCGTTTGTGAAAGAGCCTAAATAAACTTTTCTTTCTTTCTTTTTTTCCTTCTTTTTTTGCTGTTGTTTTTTACAGTCAATATGTAACATGAGTTTTCAACCAACAATCAGATGTGACGTTAGCGAAAGTGAAAGTCGGGGACCCTCTTCAGCATTTGTTCCGTTTTATACATTGGGCGAGTGGACTCCCACCTTGTGCGTCCTTTGTGACACAGATTTAGCAATTTGGGGGCCCGAGGCAAACGCAGGCATGCTACTTCGCTAGTAGTACTGCTTTATGCTAAGACTAGTGCTGCTAGCGCAAGCGGCAGCTTTTGGTTGCTCTTTAACATTATTGTTATCTTCAGTAGCTTTCGGCACTGTGAAAAAGATTGGTACCTTTGGCAGTGTCGCTATAAACTTTTCACTGTCCTCCCACTTTTCTTCATTTTCATCATGAATAGTCCATCGGTGTTGATGGGGGCGCCCTGGTAGGTCGGGGCCCAAGGCGATTTGCGGACCTTTGCCTAATGTTAAAGTCCGCCCCCGGTGACACCATGCATCTTGCTGCGCTACAAAGCAAACCGTTTTCTCCATGCTTGCTTTGCTCCAATCAGTGTAAAGATTTTGTAGTCTGTGCTTGACGTTTGTCGGTTCTTTCGTCCAGGTTTGCGTTATCCTCCATGGACATGGAGCAGAGGGACTACGACTCCAGGACGGCCCTGCACGTGGCAGCTGCTGAAGGTAAAAACACCGGAGGAGATTGTTGTCAATGTTAATGTCGTCTCGCTTTGCCAGACCTTCCTCCACAGCGCTGCGGAGGAGGGTCTGGCTAGTCCACACAGCATTCCGGGATGGGAGAAAAAACGTGCTCTGGTTTGTTGGCATTTCTTTAAACCAATCGCAATCGTCTTGGGCGGGGCTAAGCGCCGGATGGAGCCACGGTGCCTCTGCAAAATAGCCTCAGTGTTAGAATAATTTCATTTTCAAATAATAGACCGGACCACTGAAATAGTCAAAGTTCATTTTACTTGAGAACCCGACAAGGAGGCAGTCTCCGCACTACAGAATAGTACAGACAATGACCTAACGAAAAGCTCTCTACTGCTGCTTATTTGTGTGTGAAAGACAATCATGAGACAGGGTTTGATGTCGTCAGTTGTTATCTTGTCGGAGTCGATGACGTCTCCCTTATCTAGTCAGGGAGAGCCTGTTCTTTCCTCAGCATCACACCATGCTCCAGACAAGGACAAGACAGTGTCTCCCATGTTATCTTGTTTAGAGTATTCAGTATAATATTATTATATACAAACGGTTTAATAATAACAAGAGGGAAAGAATGTATCATAATTTCCCTAACGCTCGGGAAGGAACTTGTTCTGGTGGAACACGTGTACGTTCAAAGGTTGTTTTTAGACGTGCGACAGAAAACTGAGCTTGGACAGATAGTCTAGCTAGCTGTCTGGATTTACCCTGCAGAGATCTGAGGAGCAGTTAACCATAGTCCTCACAAATCCACCGGAGGTTAGAACGCCAACACAGAGACAGAGGAAGGGGACGGACATCCGGCCGAAAAGAGTGAAATCCGGCAGAATTTTACGTTTTCTTTGACATTTGCCGCTCTTTTCAATGTTTTCTGACGTGTGTGTGTGTGTGTGTGTCTGTCTGTGTCTGTCTGTCTGTCTCAGGACATGCTGAGGTAGTTCGCTTCCTGCTGGAGGCCTGCAAAGTCAACCCAGTTCCCAAAGACAGGTAACTTTTATTTGTTTTTAACATATAACTATTTTACACAAACCTAAAACACACATGATAAAATACACATACAGAAAAGAAAGAGGCAGTCGCTCTCCCTCCACCCCCGTCCCCGTGTCAGTTACGGTGAAAATACATATGCAGAATTACACATACATACTACACATTTATACACACATAGCATGGCCATATGCACTCTCTAAGGCACAGCAACTTTAATGTAGACCAGCTTGGGTATTATTCAATATGGCAATCATATTTTCAAAGGCAACGGTCTCTGTCATTAGTTTTAACCATTCCGTAATTTCTGCTGGCGATTAGACTTTTATTTCTTTTCTTTTTTTTTACACAAAGTCTGCCAGCTCTCATTTTAAGAATATATCAAGGTTTGAAGGACTTATTTCTCAGCAGGATTATCTTCAGTAGACTCGACTACTGACAGTGTCTTGACAGGTCTTCCCAAAAAAATGAATGAGACAGCTGCAGCTGATTCAGAACGCTGCCGCTAGACCCCTCGCTAAAGCTATGTTTACATTGCTACGTTTTGGTTTTTTAAGCGGCGTTGTGAGCCAAAAGCGATCTCCGTGCACCCAACAGTTTTTAGCTCCAGTAGAAGAACTAATCTCCTACGGACAAACCGCATATCTCATGAAGATTCTCGTATACTGGGCATGCGCGTGCCGTATTCTATTTGAGCTGTGATTATATTGTTAACCGTGTTTTAACTGCTCTACAACGTTTTATGTAAAGCACAATGGAATTGCCTTGTTGCTGAATTGTGCTATGCAATTAAAGCTGCCTTGCCTTTTATTACTTTTTGACCTTTTAAACTGCTTTTTTTCTGACCTTTTTATAGACAAAAAAATGTAATTTAAAGAATCAAAAACTACTAGCTACTTAACAAATGGATGTATTGATAAAAAAAATCACTCTCTAGTTTCAGAATCAGGGGGATGTTTCTGATTATATGTTCTTTTTAGTTGAACCCAGTGGATTCCAGTCGCATTAATTGTTCATGTAAATAGTTTAAGGTTGCAGCAGACCAACATGGCTCTCGTCCACCTCTTGTTCTGTTCGCTTCAGGTGGGGGAACACACCGATGGATGAAGCAGTCCACTTTGGCCACCACGATGTGGTGACCATCCTCCGCGATTACCACAATCAGTACAGCCCTCAGGAAAGCACCGGCGACGACAAGACCAACGCGGAGAAGAACCTGGACGGCATGCTCTGATGGAAAACGCCCTGAGAAAAGAAGCTTAATGGTCAACACATTCTCACTCCCATCGCGTCAAAAAATGCGACGCTTGGTCAGGTGCCTTTTGGCGTAAGTTACTTACTCAAAAAGTCTCCTTTAGCGTCACTTTTTGACGCTCTGGGTCGGGACCTTTGGCGTCACGTTTTTTGACGCTCTGGGTCGGGACCTTTGGCGTCACGTTTTTTGACGCTCTGGGTCGGGACTCATGGCGTCAATTTTTCACGCTCTGGGTCGGGACCTTTGGCATCACGTTTTTTGACGCTCTGGGTCGGGACCTTTTGGCGTCACTATTTGACGCTCTGGGTCGGGACTCTTGGTGTCACATTTTTTTACGCTCTGGGTCGGGACCTTTCGTGTCACTTTTTTGACGCTCTGGGTCGGGACCTTTGGCGTCACTATTTGAAGCTCTGGGTCGGGTACTTGGGCGTAATTTTTTGACGCTGTGGGTCGGGACCTTTGGCGTCACGTTTTTTGACGCTGTGGGTCGGGACCTTTGGCGTCACTATTTGACGCTTTGGGTCTGGACCTTTGGCATCACTATTTGACGCTCTGGGTCGGGACCTTTGGCGTCACTATTTGACGCTCTGGGTCGGGACCTTTGGCGTCACTATTTGACGCTTTGGGTCGGGACCTTTGGCGTAAATTTTTGACACTCTGGGTCGGGACCTTTGGCTTCACTTTTTGACGCTCTGGGTGAAAGTCCTGTGTTGCCAACCATCCTCCTTACGCAGATTTTCAGTCTTTCATACTTCCCTCTACCGTTGTCTCTCTTAATACTACGTCATCTCTCTGCCCAATGCGTTCCATACTGACGCTAAAGGGTGACTTTTACATCTGTATCTGACGCTGAGAGCCACTGACCAAGAGACCACCGTATTCTGTGAGTTGGGAGTGAGAATGGGTTGGGATGGTTGTGAAATGTGTCAGATCATTCAGCCTGGATGGCGGTGCGGTACAGGAAAACGTCTTAAATGGGAATTCTATTTAACAACCCACACGTAGAAAACAGTTAGGAACATTTAAACAACCCAAACGATAAACTGTGTGTGGGGGGGGGGGAAATCCCTCAACAGTCCCTTTACACCCAGAACAACCACCATCCCTTCAGTGTAAAAGCTCCTTGTCATGCTATTTACTGTCGTTTTTGTAAAATATTAATGTATGCACTTAAAGTGGGGGAAAATGTTATTTAATTTCTCCTTCTGTATTTTTTGTCATCAGCTTTATAGGAAATAAGTCGTCCAAGTCTGTTTCAATGGTCCTTTTATTATTCTGAAAAGCTGAAAGCAGGAAGTAGTGGATGTAATGTGGAGGAGGTTTCGTACCCTGGTTCCAAAACCTTCCTCACTTCATCATCCCAACGTGCTGGAATGTATCTTCCTCCACACACTTTTGGTGTGTTTGTGTGATATTTATTCATGTAAGATAACATGTACATTCATGTAGTCTGTGTGTATATATTCCTGAGACGAGGATAAATGAGTATAAATACGTACGGGTGTGTAGTTGTGGTTCTGTAGTCGAACAGCTTTGATCACGAGGTGCGTGAGGTAGATTTCACTAAAAACTGGAAAATGTCAGTATTTCAATTTTCAAATATGGCTTTAAGATTGATATTTAAATTTAAACTGCTAAATATTCAGCCATTAAAGGGTAACTTTGTTTTTTTTTCAACCTATTTTCCCATATCTTTGAGTCTAAATGAGTGATGGGAACAACAATCTACGACATATAGTATATAGCAGTCGGCAGTCAGCGAATCAAGCTACAATGTAAGTTATTGGGCAGTTGTGCAGCTTTAATTTTTACGTCCACAAAAGTGCTTGTTTTGCCGCTGACAGGCTCAGATTAATTCTAAGAGTCTGACAACATTATGGAAAGGATTTCTAGGGAGGTCGACCTTTCTGTTAAAGAGTAAGATCCTTTTTTTTAAACATTAAAACATCTGCGAAATTGCGTCCGCTAAAGCCACCAGACTCCATGTAAATAAACATTTACGTCATTTTAGCGTCATAGAACACACTTCATTCAAGCCGATTTGGTTCGTTTTTCCACTTTTCCAACAATCAAACAAACTCTACGTTTTGGTTGAAATAAACACATAGTTTACCGATTTACATGTGAAAAATATGTTGGCTCTGTACACGCTAAAAGTATTGCTTTCTGGTGAGTTTAGCGATGGAGATTTCGGAGCCGTTTCTAGTTAAACAAAGAGGATCTACTCTTTAACTAAAAGGTCTATCTCTGTAGGGATCCTTTCTGTAATGTAGTCAGACAGAATAATAATCTGAGCCCGTCGGTGACAAAAACTGCTTTTAGTGGATGGAAATTGACGATACGTATCACCCTATAGGATTGCATGGCAGCCCGGTTCGCGGCTGCTGGTCACAGCGTTCTCGCTCAATACTGGACTAATTTCAGAGATTTCTGTTTCCAGTAGTTTTACACACAAAAACATGGGAAGGTTGAGAAAAACAAAAACAAAGTTAGCTTTAAATAGCTTTTTTTATTTTGCAATCTAATTGCTGTTTTTTGTTTTCACCCCCAAAAAAAAAAACTATTTGTTTTATTTTTCACTGTTAAACTGTTATTGTATTTTTATTTAATTGTATTGTAACATAATGTAATGAAAACAAGTCAAAGTTCAGAGTTTCTAAGTATCATACATGACACTGCCGGCGCTGACAGCAGCTCGTATTACTGTAAACGTCCAACGACGGAAGAAGTTTTATACTTTTAAGTTTGCACTCAACAATAGAAAAAATAATACATCCTAAGCATCGTTCAACCCACAGAACTTTTATTTAAAAAAATTCAACTGGAGATCACAAAGTATTTTGAAATGTGTTTTTAAATGGTGCTCAAATCTTCCTGGTATGTGTAAAACTATCCATAACTTTGAGTTATTAGAATGACGCAGCCATAAAAAAACCAACACGAGTCTTTCATGGTGTGATTCAACAAAGCGAATCTAAATGAACTCCTTATTAACAGGTAAACAGCTAGCTCTACAAAGTTCAGCCTCTAATTGTTTCTTACAGCAGTGTTCTCTGGGAGTTGTAGTTGTCTCCTAATTAGGGGTCCAAGCCCGAGGGTCCAAATGAAATGCTATCAGCGCAGAATTTGAGATTTTTGTTCGACACGCCACTCTTAGGCTCCGTACCAAATTTGGTAAAGATCGGCCATTAGGGGGCGCTATAATGAACGTTGCCGCCTTTTGCCAATAACTCAATGCATGTAAATGGGACATTTGCGATTGCAATTTCTCTGCCGTAGTACTTGCTATCAATATGCAACTTGTGATGCTTGTTCGGCATGCCTCTCTGAGGCTCTGTACCAAATTTGAAGATCGACCTTTAGGGGGCGCTTTCGCTGTTTCGCTTGGGTGTCCGACTCGCGCCGGGGGAGGCTTGGACCCCGTCATAACTGTTTGCAGTTCTAGTTTGATTAATTTTTCAGTTTTTTCTTCGTGAGATTTTAACAGGAAAATGTCTGATCTTTTGTAATTATTTGAGTTGTTTTCTTCTTCATTTCATGCTTTAACACTCCCATTGTGACCCAGTGGTGTTTACATTTATTTGTGTTGCTATCAATCTAAATATGTTTGTCACATGAAAGCTTTTAGTGCAGAAAAATGTGTTGACTCTGTAATGTATCACATGAATGGTGATGGTTTGTATGCAAACACGTGTTCCTGCGGAGGACTCAGGACGGTCCAGTCTGTTTCCACAAACAAACTGAAAGGACCTTTTATAATGCAGATGGATTGTGTTTGTATCTGTAATGTGCAGAAGAATCTGTCATACTTGAAAGGTTGTGCAGATGTTGATGATATATGGTGTGTGTGTGTGTGTGTGTAGCGTGTTGGCCGTTTGGATGTTGTCCCTGTACAGACGAAGTGAACCCGGAAATCAACAGGTCTGCGATATTAACAATCTACAGTCCAAATTCCGTTCACGTGGGATCAGTGCATTCAGTTTGATTGAATTTGTTATTTAAAAGTGGATTAAAAGAAGCACAAGCATTGCAAAATGTCAAGGAACAATTAGCAATACAAATGTCATGATTGTACGGTCAAACGAGCAATATTGGCTTTGAGCTGATCCCGACCTGCAGCTCCACTCGGCTGTCGTAGACGTGAAATGTGTGCAGCGACTGAAGTATTCTGAATGTAACGTGTTTGGTGTTCCAATTCCTTCTTTATGTATATTTGTGCTGCCAAGTGTCACAGGCAGTTCACATATTTATTCACAGATAAAAACATTTAATAAAAGTTATAAAATTCAGATTGGCGTCTGTGTTTTAAACCTGTTGACCGTTGTGCGTCTACTCATTTCAAAAATCGGCTTGGGGATTGAACCTACACAAGTGGGAGTACATCGTAAGCAAATCAAATATGCAAAAAGAAAAGATTTAGAAGCCAAATTCCTCATGGAGATTGTATCCTTGTTGCCCTATTAAACATTTTGTTTACATTTTGTGTTAAACGTTTGGGTTCGTTATTATTTTAATTCATTATTCCAACAAAAAAAAAAAGAAATAGGGCTGCACAATAAATTGAAAATGTACCTTCATCGCGATGTTGAGGCTACATGTGCCATGCGTTCACGTGCTGCACGCATGTCAAAATATTTGGCCAATCTTGTGGAGCCCCACTGCTCTAGGGCCCGAAATTCACTGCTAATGGAGTTTAGTTAAAACTGTAGACATGCATGGAGTCCATTCAAGGCAGAGAAATGCGGGACTGTTGTGTTGCGAACAGTTGTCACTGTTGCGATTTTGAAAAAGGTTTCAATTAAGAACATGTTTGCAAATATATATGTACAGGGCTGCGTAGAGCACAAAACAAGACTGTTGTAATTTTTAAATCAATTCTTTAAGCCGAAAATACTTAAATTCATGGGACTCTCTGGTTGATCTGCCCACCATCGTTGCCGGTTGCGCAGTGTATTCTGGGTACTCCTCGGTTTCAAGTAAGCTCGCGACTTTGCTTGGTCGATCCAAACGAGAATTGGGATAGCCCTTACTCTCACATGAACGCGCAAAACTAAGGGGGAAGGGGTAAGACAGAGACTGGAGATTCAGCATTAATAGGAGGGCTAGACCAAAGAGGTTATAATAATAATAATAATAAGAGGCGACACTCCATTGGGTCGCCCATGCAACATCTGCGCGCAGTCACCGAGCCGAGTCGCCGCCATTTTGGACTGAACTGAAGCGTTTGCATTGATGACGGAGATACGTAAAATATGCCATTCCTACGCACTCATGAAAAAAGGGATTCATCTGTTTAAAGATGTATTCATATGATTAACAGCTGGGTGGTTTAATCTATAATACATCATTGTGTTTTTTTTGTTTTTTTTAAATAATCTGAAAAGTGGATATTATTTTCACTTCATAGAATTTAACTGTCAAGATTAATCTTGACAGTTAACTGACAGAAATGGAAATGGCAAACGCGGAAAAACTCAAATCAAAAAGTCACATCTAACCATCACTCCATTCCAGACAGAATACCAGCTGAGATCGGTTGCATTGTTTTTTTTAACCAGGGCAGCAGTTTTCAGATTACATCCTGTGCTTACATAATTGCAAAAGGGTTCTCCACTTAAAATAGGTTGGAAAATGTAGCGATTTAAAAAAAAGTAAGGTATTTTATTGTGTTAAAGTGGCCATATTATGCTGTTGTACTGCCCATTGCTGCAGCTCCTCTTTTCACCCTGTGTTCAGGTCTCTGTTTTAGCTACAGAGTGAGACATCTCAACTTCTGGAACATCTTTGTTGTCAGTCGCACATGCTCAGTAGCTAGGTAAGGATTACATGAGCTAGCTTTTTCTCCAATTTCGGCTTGTGCAAGGCAGGCTTAGCCGGGAGACTTCTTCTAAACGAGGGCGCACTTCCAACTTTGTGTGGAATACCTGCAGAACAGGGACATGTAAGTAGTTATATACACTTTATTTAGTAGATTAGGGTGAATTCGTGTGTGTTGTAGCAGTGTTTTGCCATTGAGAACGAGCTAGCATGCTAGCGCTAGCATGCTAACGGCTAGCCCCCTAGGCCCTTCTTCTCGGCTAGTTTGCTACGTAGAAAGCCGTGCAGATTTTGACCAGCTCACCCGGAGACTGAAGGCAGGACACATTCGGAAACCGTATCTCACTCTAAACAGCATGGTTGTTTTTTTTTCAAAGTTTGTATGCGTGTGGGAAGCACCAGAGACACAAAATAACACCCCAAATCCCAACCAAAAAGGTTACTGCAGTGGACCGCTGTTTAAAAGTAATTTTCTCCGAAATGCAAGGGTTTCTATGGTGGAAATTGAAGACCGTTAGAACGCTCTCTGCTGCATTTTGGGTATATTTGTTAGTTTTTAAAAGAAATGATACATTTTTAAGCAGATTAGTTGTAGTTTGTGTTGGTAAAAAAATGACCACGTTGTCATATTTTTAGACCACGAG